>NC_085967.1:23012867-23317901 GCF_910591565.1 Cydia splendana | reverse complement strand
AACCTAACCTAACCTAACCTAACCTAACCTAACCTAACCTAACCTAACCTAACCTAACCTAACCTAACCTAACCTAACCTAACCTAACCTAACCTAACCTAACCTAACCTAACCTAACCTAACCTAACCTAACCTAACCTAACCTAACCTAACCTAACCTAACCTAACCTAACCTAACCTAACCTAACCTAACCTAACCTAACCTAACCTAACCTAACCTAACCTAACCTAACCTAACCTAACCTAACCTAACCTAACCTAACCTAACCTAACCTAACCTAACCTAACCTAACCTAACCTAACCTAACCTAACCTAACCTAACCTAACCTAACCTAACCTAACCTAACCTAACCTAACCTAACCTAACCTAACCTAACCTAACCTAACCTAACCTAACCTAACCTAACCTAACCTAACCTAACCTAACCTAACCTAACCTAACCTAACCTAACCTAACCTAACCTAACCTAACCTAACCTAACCTAACCTAACCTAACCTAACCTAACCTAACCTAACCTAACCTAACCTAACCTAACCTAACCTAACCTAACCTAACCTAACCTAACCTAACCTAACCTAACCTAACCTAACCTAACCTAACCTAACCTAACCTAACCTAACCTAACCTAACCTAACCTAACCTAACCTAACCTAACCTAACCTAACCTAACCTAACCTAACCTAACCTAACCTAACCTAACCTAACCTAACCTAACCTAACCTAACCTAACCTAACCTAACCTAACCTAACCTAACCTAACCTAACCTAACCTAACCTAACCTAACCTAACCTAACCTAACCTAACCTAACCTAACCTAACCTAACCTAACCTAACCTAACCTAACCTAACCTAACCTAACCTAACCTAACCTAACCTAACCTAACCTAACCTAACCTAACCTAACCTAACCTAACCTAACCTAACCTAACCTAACCTAACCTAACCTAACCTAACCTAACCTAACCTAACCTAACCTAACCTAACCTAACCTAACCTAACCTAACCTAACCTAACCTAACCTAACCTAACCTAACCTAACCTAACCTAACCTAACCTAACCTAACCTAACCTAACCTAACCTAACCTAACCTAACCTAACCTAACCTAACCTAACCTAACCTAACCTAACCTAACCTAACCTAACCTAACCTAACCTAACCTAACCTAACCTAACCTAACCTAACCTAACCTAACCTAACCTAACCTAACCTAACCTAACCTAACCTAACCTAACCTAACCTAACCTAACCTAACCTAACCTAACCTAACCTAACCTAACCTAACCTAACCTAACCTAACCTAACCTAACCTAACCTAACCTAACCTAACCTAACCTAACCTAACCTAACCTAACCTAACCTAACCTAACCTAACCTAACCTAACCTAACCTAACCTAACCTAACCTAACCTAACCTAACCTAACCTAACCTAACCTAACCTAACCTAACCTAACCTAACCTAACCTAACCTAACCTAACCTAACCTAACCTAACCTAACCTAACCTAACCTAACCTAACCTAACCTAACCTAACCTAACCTAACCTAACCTAACCTCTTTTTTTTTTTTTTTTTTTTTTTTTTTGTCGCAGGGGAAATGCGTTTATGCATTCACCCCCGGGCTGGGGACGCCCAATTGGGGGGTGATATGTGGGACTCCCTCCTCCCGTAACTCCCTCTGCTAGTCAGAGGGAGGGGAGAAGAATACCCACTAAAACCCCTGCGGCGTTTCCGTCTATGCCGTAAGGGGGGTGCAACGGGGTCGCAAGCACGTCACCACGACACCCCCCCGGCAGTCCTGGCCCGGTTAACGAACCGGGACTACACACCAGATTTGGGAAGAGTCAGCAAACGCATAACTAACTCTCCCCCCTCCCGTGCAAGGCAGTGTTATGCGGGTCCCCTACCCGCTGCCCTACTGGGGTATGGCACGGTTCCTAATGGCAAACCGCCTGCGCCTCCTCCCCAATCGTCTGCGCCGGATTGGAAGTGCATTTGGGTCTTCCTCCCGCTGCCTCTCCTCGGTCTCCTTTTGCGAGACAACAGTGTCGCAAAAGGAGACCACCGCCTCCCAAGATCTCTCGCTGCTCAACATGGCCGCCACAACGCTGTGCAGCGAGAGATCATCCGTCCCAATGGCTACCGCCAGCGCGCCACGCTCCACAACCCAGCGATTGCACACCTCCAGGGTGTGCTGGGCCGTATCGTCCGTCTCACCACACTGATGGCAGGCCGGGGTAGGCTCGCGACGTATCATGTGCAGGTAGTGACCGAAGCACCCGTGTCCGGTCAATACCTGCACCAATCTATACCCCACCCTGCCGTGCGTCCTATCCAGCCATTTGTCAAACGACGGGAAGATCGCCCCTATGGTGCGGGTTCCATAGGGGGAATCCTCCAGGTCTGTCTTCCATCTTTCACGGAGCCTTCTCAACGCCATTCTGCGGTCATTCCTTACTTCTTCAGGAGCAGGGAAATCACCTGTCTCTCTGCTCCTGATTCTCCGCCTATGCGCATCGGCGAGCACCTCAGCATCCAGTTCCCAAGGTGAGGTGCCCGCCAATACGCACGCTGCCGCCCAACCTACTGTCACATAAGCCCTACAAACACGTATGGCAATAACTCGTTGGGGCCTCCGCAGTAGGGCTTTATTCTCCCGATTTAGTTTGTCAGCCCAAATCGGGGCCCCATAGAGGGCCATTGATCGGGCCACTCCGGCATAAAGCTTCCGGCAAGCGTGGGAGGGTCCTCCCACATTAGGCAGCAGCCTACCCATCTCCGAAGCTGCCGTCACTATTCGGGGAGCAACTTGACGGAAGTGCTCCCCGAAATTCCATCTCGTGTCTAGTGTAAGGCCGAGGTATTTTATATGGGGCTTCACCTTAACCTCCTCGCCTGAAATTCTAAGGGAGGCACCCTCGGGCACCTTCCATCCTCTCTTCCCGAAAACTATCGCATCGGTCTTCGGGAGGGAGACCATTAGTCCTAAGAGGCGGATTCTAAGTATTATTAGGTCTGCCGCCACTTCCGCCCTCCGCAATGCCTCTCTCAGCTCCTTGCCCCGAATGGCCACCATTGTGTCATCAGCGTAACACATGAGGGCCATTCGGGGGAGTAGCTCTGCACGGATGGCCCAGTCAAAGCCAATGTTCCATAACAGGGGTCCAAGCACCGACCCCTGTGGAACACCGCAGGCCATCCGTCTCTCCAACCGTCCATTAGGAGTGTCGCAGACCACCACTCTATCTGACAGGTAGTGGTCAACGACCCGTCTCAAATATAAGGGCACCTCATGGTATTTAAGGGCCTCCCGAATCACCGAGTATGGGAGGGTACCAAATGCATTGGCGATGTCCAAGGACACCGCAATGGCTCCCTCCCCTCTCCTTTGGGCATCCTCGCAAAAGGCCCGAAGTGCCCCCAATGCGTCCATAGTGGACCTACCATAACGGAACCCATATTGGCGGTCCGAAAGATTTGGACCCGTCTGATGTAAGTGCTTATTGATCCGGGAAGCTACTATGCGTTCGAGCATCTTCCCGGTTTCATCTAGTAGCACTATGGGCCTCCATCCAGAAGGGGAATCCGCCGGCCTAGTCTCCTTCCGGAGGAGACACACTATTCCCTCCTTCCAGCATCTTGGAAATTGCCCATCTTTTAGGCATTGATCAAAAATGGACTTGAGGCAGTCTCCAAGGTACTCCATCACTATGGGAATAATTTTCCCATGAACCCCGTCTGGGCCAGGGGCTTTTTTGCAGGCCCTTATTCTATGGGCCACATAAGCCATTTCACCCTCCGTTACAAGGGGCACCTCCTCTGGATCAATCGGTTCCTCCTCTCTGGGGACCACCATTGCAGGTGGGTTGAATTGTGGAGCTGGAGGAAACAATCCCTCTATTACACTTTGTAGGGTCCCCATTTCCATTGCATCCATAGGAGCGGCCTGGCGAAGCTTTTTCCTCACAAGTTTATAGGGCCGCCCCCATGGGTTTTCATCTAGAGTGGCCAAAAAGGCCGTGTGCGCCGTGTCCTTTGCTTTGGCTATGGCAAGGTTTAAGGCTTTTTTGGCCTCACTTAGCGCCGCATAGTGTGCGTCCAGCTCTTCCTGCGTGTGCCGCCTTCTACGGCAGCGTGTGTATTGCCGTCGTGCCGCATTACTGGTAAGCCGAAGAGCGGCAACTTCCGGACACCACCAATAAGTGGCCTTTTTCTTAGAAGGTGCTCCCGCTCTTCTCATTGAGGCGTCGCAAGTCCTCGTGAGGGATGCCCTGAAGCCAAGGGCCATATTATTTACGTTTTCATCTTCGGGTAGTTGCCGCCCCCACCTCGACTCCACTAAAGCTGCCTCTCTGGCTGCTTCACGGTCCAGGGAGGCCAGGCTCCATCTCGGTAGTCTCCCCGCTCGCCTTGCCGGTCTAGGCTGTTGGTTTGGCCGGGCTCTGGAGACCCTCATTCTGATATACAAATGGTCAGAGAGGGTCTCTGTGTCCTCTAGGACTCGCCAGTCTGCTATTTGTGCTGCCACGACTGGGGAAGCCAGTGTGATATCGACAATTGATCCCCCCTGGGGACGTACACAAGTGTCGGTTGCGCCCCGGTTGACCACTTCAAGTCCAAGTCCAGCCAACCAGTCCAGGAGTACCGCTCCTCTAGGATCAGTCCTAGGGGAGCCCCAAGCAGCGCACTTGGCATTAAGGTCTCCCAGGACCATTATAGGGGAGGGAACTGCACCAGCTACCACCCGTCCGAGTCCCTCCAAGTAAGCCTCAAACTCCCGCAGTGGTTTGTTAGGGGAGAAGTAAACACCAACTAGTACAATGTCCCCCAGTTTGGCCAATACGTATCCAGAGCCACATGACACTCTGGAGAGGGGCAGACCACCCATAGCCGGTGCCACTATGGCTACATTTCCAACCCTATCGCCTACCCAGTTTGATTGCGCAGGGACATAGTACGGCTCTACTACAACAGTCGCAGCAACCTCCCACTCCGCCATGTGTTGGATCATAAGATCTTGTGCACGAGCGCAGTGGTTTACGTTGCATTGGAGTATTTCTAAATTTTGCATTTGTGACATTAAATATCCATAAGTTGTTGTTCCGTCCGATTATCAGGTACATTCGGGGAAGCGGCCGCGGCAGCAGCACCAGGGCCAGCAGTGCAGGCTTCCTTCCCTCTAACTGGTGGGGGGGTGCAAGCTTGCCCGCCCATCACATGCCCCGCCTTTAGTCCCGCGTGGTGGCATACAGCGCACCAGGGGGCCAACGCAGTGCAGTCCTTGCTCATGTGACCTGGTTTGCTGCACCTGTAGCACCAGTTGCCTCTATCCACCGGAGACGGGCACAGAGGCCTCGTATGTCCCGTCCCCATGCAGCGGTAACAGCGTAAAGGTAGCTGTTCCAGAGCCTCTACACGCGCCGCTGACCATCCGAGCACAATGCGTCCTGCTGTGACGACCACTTTAGCCGTTGTTAGTGGGCAGCGTATGATGACTGAGCCGGACCCATTTGCTGCCATTCTGATTGCGCCAACCATCACCTGCTCCTCTTTACAATTGCCTCTGGCGGCAACCTCCTTTTTTATGATCTCCGGAGTGACGGACTCGTTAAATCCGGAAATCTTAATTTCTGCTTTTTTAACTGGCCGGTATACATCTGCCACATCGCCTATTAGATCACGGAGTCGGTCTGCCAGGTTGTCAGCCGCTTGGCTGCTCTGCGCTCCGGGGACCTCAATGATTCGCGCCCCTGTGGCCGACTTGCGCACTTTGAGGTGATTAACTCCAAGTTCCGCCAGTTTTAGCGTGGTGGCCTTTTCCATGACCGTCCTGTAGTCAGTTTGAGCCTCAGGCTTAAGAGCCACCACGACCGCCGCCATATTTGGGGCCACTAGTTTCGGGGCCGTCGTCTTTTTCGGGGCTGTGCCCCTGGTCGGAGTCTGCTGCTGTTGGGACTGGGGCGGGGCAGAACCCTTGCCCTTGCCCTTGTTCTTCTTGACCACCGTAGTCCAACTATCCTGTGGGGGTGCAGGCGGTGGCACACTCGGCCGAGCCACTCCCCTTGGCGCCCTGGCAGCAGGGACCGCCTCCTGGGATTTTTTGGCCCTTGGTGCAGGTACAGGCCTGGTTTTGACCTGCCCAACTGGAGACGGCAGCAGCTGGGTCAATTCAGCCACTCTGGACGCCCCCCCTGATGTTTGACTAGACGCCATTTGGGAGACCGACTGAGATGCCCCCTTATTTCTCTTTTTCGGCCTTGGGGCGCTAGGCTCAAAATCTTGGTGTCCCGTCACTTCCAGGTCTAGGAGCACCCTCCTGTCGGAAGCCAGCGGCGGCCGGAGGATGGGCTCTGGTGGTAGGCGTCCCTCCACCCTCTCGAGGCGGGCATTGACCATCTCTCCCAAAGACACGAAGATTTCGCGCTTGAATTCCCCTAGACGAGTGTCCATGAGAGTGCCCATATCTTGAAGGAGGGCGGACATATCGTCATTCCTCCCCACCGTTGGTTCCTTCGTCAGATTGCGCTCCGAAAAAGCCGTGCGCAGTGCCTTCGTTTCGAGTCGGAGATGTTCCAACTCCTTCCGCATCCTTTGGTTGTCCGCTTTAAGGGAGCGGACAACATCTGACTCTCCGAGTGCGTCTGCAATATCCATTAACTCTTTGCACGCAGAGTTAATACTGCCCCATATCGCACCCTTGAGATTCTTGCTCTTACCGGCATCCTTCATAATATCCTGGGCATAGGCCTTGATGCGATCACCAGGAGTATCGAACACATCTCGTGTTAAATTCATGCATACTGGGCTACGCGACCGCCTGCCCGTGTTCCGTCTTGGTTTGGGACTATGGTTGGTATCCATATCAGCATCTGTCTCATATTCTTCCTGTTGCGCCTGCTGCAGTTTGGCTCTAGCGGCGCCAAGCCCAGTATAATGACCTTTGCCACGGCCACGGTGGGAAGTGCCCAGTTTGCGTTCCGGGGCCTCTTCCTCGCTGTCTGAGCGGGCTCTTACCCTTTTTTCCCCTTTTCCTTTCCGGTTCAAGGTCTTCGCACCACTTCCTGAACCCTCCCTATCAGCCTCCTTGAGATTGTCTCCATCGTCAGGAGACATCTCCGAGAGGTTTACTTCCTCATCGACATCCGCCCACAATCTCCCCAAAGTAGGGGTTGGGGAGACATCCCCCCCGCCAATGTACCCCCTCCCAGAATCGTCCAAATCATTGCTCATTTCTGGCATCACGTCCCTTTGGGACACCATATTGGTCCCCATTTCCCCAGAACTCCCTTTATTCCCCCTGTTTCTCAGCTCCCTACGTTCCCCTCCTTTATTCCCACCCGGATCCGGATTTACCCCCTCCATATCTATGGAGGAGGCGGCCACAGATTTTTTTTTCGAAAAAACGGTCAAGTGTGATCCGTATCACACTTGACAAAGTTACGAAAATTGGGTTTGAAGATTTTTTTCACCCCCTTCTAGTTGTCCAAAAATTTCCAAACAAGAATAGGAATATGGAGTTTAACCTCCCCTATCCAAATCTAGAAACGCTTGAACTCTAGCTTCCTGCGTTCAGACGCTATCGTTTTTCAAAAATTTACAAACTTAAGTCGTGTAGTTGAAAGCGCCTGAAAAAAGGAAATAGCACTCAGTTATTCCTTAATAACTTCTGATCCTGAAGTCAGAAAATTATGTTTGAACCGGCAACAGATAGCCCTTATCTTTCTCCTAATAACCTAATCACTAAAAAAGAAGAACAAAGAAGATAACAGAAGATAAGAATTTTTTCCGAAAATTAAGACAAGTTTCCAAACTTCAAAACAAAGAATTGTTTTCCCTATAACTCTGGAACCAAAAGGCCCAGCGCTGCAGAGAAAACGGAAAAAGAAAGAGAAATAGAAACTAGATTTTTAAAGACTAAAACAGAGAACACAAAAAATAAGAGAAAAAAGATAGAAATTTTTTAGTGAAAAATCAAAACCGCACAAAAACCGTACCTACTCAAAAAGCACAAGAAATCCAATAAATCGCCAAGTCGTCAAGTAAGAGCTGTTTCGATAACCGGAATGGATAGCCAAAAATTGTCTTTATTTCTATACCAAAAATCGCCGAAATCGCTCTATAAACGCCTCACTGAAAAACATCTAACCTAACCTAACCTAACCTAACCTAACCTAACCTAACCTAACCTAACCTAACCTAACCTAACCTAACCTAACCTAACCTAACCTAACCTAACCTAACCTAACCTAACCTAACCTAACCTAACCTAACCTAACCTAACCTAACCTAACCTAACCTAACCTAACCTAACCTAACCTAACCTAACCTAACCTAACCTAACCTAACCTAACCTAACCTAACCTAACCTAACCTAACCTAACCTAACCTAACCTAACCTAACCTAACCTAACCTAACCTAACCTAACCTAACCTAACCTAACCTCACCTAACCTAACCTAACCTAACCTAACCTAACCTAACCTAACCTAACCTAACCTAATCTAACCTAACCTAACCTAACCTAACCTAACCTAACCTAACCTAACCTAACCTAACCTAACCTAACCTAACCTAACCTAACCTAACCTAACCTAACCTAACCTAACCTAACCTAACCTAACCTAACCTAACCTAACCTAACCTAACCTAACCTAACCTAACCTAACCTAACCTAACCTAACCTAACCTAACCTAACCTAACCTAACCTAACCTAACCTAACCTAACCTAACCTAACCTAACCTAACCTAACCTAACCTAACCTAACCTAACCTAACCTAACCTAACCTAACCTAACCTAACCTAACCTAACCTAACCTAACCTAACCTAACCTAACCTAACCTAACCTAACCTAACCTAACCTAACCTAACCTAACCTAACCTAACCTAACCTAACCTAACCTAACCTAACCTAACCTAACCTAACCTAACCTAACCTAACCTAACCTAACCTAACCTAACCTAACCTAACCTCACCTAACCTAACCTAACCTAACCTAACCTAACCTAACCTAACCTAACCTAACCTAACCTAACCTAACCTAACCTAACCTAACCTAACCTAACCTAACCTAACCTAACCTAACCTAACCTAACCTAACCTAACCTAACCTAACCTAACCTAACCTAACCTAACCTAACCTAACCTAACCTAACCTAACCTAACCTAACCTAACCTAACCTAACCTAACCTAACCTAACCTAACCTAACCTAACCTAACCTAACCTAACCTAACCTAACCTAACCTAACCTAACCTAACCTAACCTAACCTAACCTAACCTAACCTAACCTAACCTAACCTAACCTAACCAGTCTCGCGCCAAGCGCCCACGCGTTAGCATCGTTTCCGCGCCGCTCCGCGGTCGAAAAATCAAAGTTGTGGGATTCTTAAACCAAATCATACCGTGTTATATATCAAATTGTGCGCGCTGACTCCGTCTATCCTCTCGTGAAAGAATTTTAAAAATCGGACTACTTGGTGAAGTGTGGTGAGCGAAAGAGTGCCAGACAACTTGAGGCGGCCAAGGAAATTGTTTGTAGTGATTATAATTTTAGTGTTAGGATTACAGGTTTTGTTTTTAAATACTCTTTAGTGATTGTGCTAACTAGTGGTGATAATAGTTTTAATCGGACACATACGACGTAAGTACATTCACTCTCTGAATTTCAAGTGCCGAATAAAACCAGACTAAAACGCGATTTATTCATAAACAAGATCTATAACATACCATAAACTATATATTGCCGTGTGTGTATTGCTGAGTTCTATAATTTGTGAAAGTTTCAAATTATTCCCATGAAGAACTATTGAGTTATTCACGAAAAACCATAACTACGCAGTTAGTGAATAACCCACTTCTCATATTGTGCGGCATCTTTTGCTACTGCTATTATATGCCTGTGTCCATTGAATCTATAAAACAATTATTGGTATTGAAATAGCTACCATATTTTAGATTTTATCTTACTTTTCTTGAAGTAACTGTCAAATTTCAGAACATAGTGAATTTTGGCCTCTAATTTCTCATGATTTTCAGTGACGACGTATAGTTTTTCATACACCTTTCGATTCGTCATTTAACGGACAATAAGTGTACTTAGTTTCAGATTTTTAAATAAGATAGTTTTTGTGTTAAGTAATTATAAGTAAAACAAGTCCCTTAAATCGCCCGACTTCTATAATTACGTAGTTTGAAACTTCACTTTTTTCCTATGTACTTTTTTCATAATTTTTAGCTCTATTCTTGTTTATTGTTGTTGAAAACTAGTTTCTGGACAAATTTTGATATATGTAAACCATTTAGTTTTGGCACAAATAAGATTTTAATTTTTAGACAGTAAACTGAACCTTTTACTCTCAAAGCAAACTCATCACTAATTATTTGTATATAATACTGTATAACCTACCTATTTGTATATTTTCGTTCTAATTCCTAATCTGTATATTGCATAACCCAGACATAATTCGTGATTTTTTATAAACTTTGAACTTTGACCCCCATCTTCTCGTAAAATGTATTGATGTCTTATAATTTTTAGACACCGTTCGATTCGCCATTTAATGAACAATAAGTGTACTAAGTTTCAGATTTTTAGATATAATAGTTTTTGTGTTAAGTAATTATAAGTAAAACAAGTCCCTTATTTTGCCCGATTTCTATAATTACGTCGTTTGAAACTTGACTTTTTTCCCACGAGCTTTTTCAAAAATTTTTTGCTCTATTCTTCTGTATTGTTGGTAAAAAATAGTTTCTGCACAAATTTTGATATATGTTAACCTTTTAGTTTTAGCACAAATAAGATTTTCATTTTTAGACAGTAAATTTGAGTTTTTACTTTCAAAGTCAAACTTATCACTAATTATTTGTATATAATACTGTTTAATCTACCTATTTCTATATGTTAGTTATAATTCCTAACCTGTATATAGCATAATCCAGATATAATTCGTGATTTTTTGTAATTTTTGAACTTTAACCCCCATTTGCTCATAAAAGTAAGTGACGTCATATAATTTTTAGACACCGTTAGATTTGTCATCTAATGGACAACAAGTTTGCCAACTTATAGATTTTTCAGTTCATTAGTTTTTGAGTAAAGTAATATTAAGTAAAATAAGTCCCCTAATTCGCCCGATTTCTATAATTACGTCAGTTGAAACTCGACTTTTTTCCTATGTACTTTTTCTAAAATTTTTAGTTCCATTCTTGTTTATCGTTGTTAAAAACTAGTTTCTTAATAAATTTTGATATATGTAAACCATTTAGTTTTAGCACAAATAAGATTTTAATTTTTAGACAGTAAACTGAACTTTTTACTCTCAAAGTCAAACTTATCACTAATTGTTTGTATATAATACTGTATAAGCCACCCATTTCTATATTTTTGTTATAATTTCTAACCTGTATTTAGCATAACCCAGACATAATTAGTGATTTTTTGTAAACTTTGAACTTTGGTCCCCATTTGTTCGTAAAAATAAGTGACGTCATATAAGTTTTAGACACCGTTAGATTTGTCATCTAATGGACAACAAGTGTGCCAATTTATAGATTTTTTGGTTGAATAGTTTTTGAGTAAAGTAATATTAATCTTTGATTGTTGGTAAAAACTAGTCACTGTATCATTTATATTTTAATCCGCCATTTAATTTCAACAAATTTGTGATTTATTAGAAAATAATTTGTAATCGTAATTACTGGCGGGAAATCACCACAAAATGGTTCACACACCTCCTCCATCACCTCGCAAAGGACGAAACAATAAAAGCGACACTGCAACAGTCAACGTTGAGACTATCCTGTCTCATATGGATAGCTCTGGAGACATGGAGCCGCTTCGGCTGAGCCAGGAAGCAATGGCGTCCCCACCAAAAGATATGAGCTCGGCGACTGCGACACAAGAGCCGCAGCAGCTGTCACAGCCGCAGTTGCAAACGCCGGCGCCAAGACCGGCAAGTACTACTGAGCCCTCCGAAACGGACGGGCTTCTCATGAGCGGCGAATCCGTTGCCAGCCCTAGCACTCGAAGTTCTAGTGGCAGGCTTAGGACAATAATTAGACAAAAAGCTGAAAGAATATACAGCATTTTCAAACAGAACAGAAGTGTCACCAAGGGTGATAAGGCTGAAATCATCGAATGTGTTAAGGAAATGCTGGAAAGCGTGAACAGGTACAGTCAGGAGTGCGAAATAATGAGCGCAGAACGCCTTGTCGAGCCCCCTTCCTCAACTAGAACCACCACCCGGCTTTTAAATCCTGAAAACAGTAGTTCTCATAAAGTCGACAGTGCTATTGCCTGCATACAAGAAGAACTAACAAGGATAAGGCAAGAACAAACCTATATTGGAACCCTGGTTGCCTCCGTGACGGGCGGCGCAGACCGACAGCTTGACGCCGATCGCGGCTTTGACCTTTGCGGCCCTGCTCCGGGAGAACCCGACGAGCGCCTAACAAGCCCCACGTATAGTGAAACAGCCAAAAAGCCAACTTTGGATGTCCCTCGAAACAACCCGGCCATGGTGGTCACGGTTGCCAACGCTCAAACCGGATTGGAAGCGCTTTCCATGTTCAGGAATGAGATTTCCTTCAAGAATACAAACTACGCCCCTCAGAAAATCAGACCGATTTCTAACAAGAAACTTCGCATAGAGTTTCACAATGAAAAACAGTTGGACGAGACAATCAGGCGAATCAATAACACCTTGAACATCAAGGCGGAACCTGCCCGACGTTTATCACCCATGATAATACTGAAAGGGATTCACAAAGATACCCCCTCACAAGAGCTCGTGGATATCATCATCACACAAAACCCTACCGTGAGAGACGCTGCAACGGGTCATGATGCGATTCAACTTGTGTATACAAAAAATAATAAAAATCCTAAGCTACTCAATGTCGTACTTAGATGCTCGCCGGGGACTTGGCGCGCGATGATGCATCTCGGCAGAATCAACATAGAGCATCAACGAGTACATGTAAGCGAACACTCACCATTCAAACAGTGCCTCAGCTGCCTCCAATTTGGACATACTAAAGTGCACTGTAGATCCACAGTCAAGCCCTGCTCGTACTGTGCTGACTGCACCCATAATTACAAAACCTGTCCGAATAAAAATCGGACCCCACAATGCTACAACTGTATTGGACACAACCACAAGTACTCAACCAATCATAATGATAACCACACAGCAATCAACCCCACCTGCCCGTTGATTAAGGCAGCGATGATTAACTTAAGACAAAAGATTGAATATGTCTAATAACAATAACAACCAAACCGCTCCACACAAACCACACATATACAGTTGTTTACAAATAAATCAGGGACACGGACGTAACGCCTATCAAGAGACGGCTGTTGCCCTCACCAACAAAGAAAATAAAATAGCATTTGCCTTCATTACCGAACCATACCTACAGGCCAAAACCAATATAATGAAATCCCCACCTGGATACACAACATTTCAGTTCCCGTCTCCTGACCATCCTGTAAGAACTGCCATTTGTGTCAAGGACTCTGGCATCTCTGCCTTGGGACAAACAAAATACTCCAGTTCAAACATGTGTGTCATACAACTGACAGATAAATCGGGAAAGAAAACGTATCTCACATGCGTGTACATTGAACCAAGACAAGACCCCCAAAATACTATATCTAAATTAGAAACCTTTCTAAGCCTTACTGCAGGATCCACACATATAATTGCCGGCGATTTCAACGGCTGGCACAGCCTATGGGGAAGCGCTGTCAACAATAGAAGAGGCAACCAAATAGCGGACATCATAATCACCAATGATTTGACAGTATGTAACACCGGCACCACTCCCACTTTCGAAACAGTCACTAATGGTAAATTACGCAGTTCTATTGTCGATCTCACTCTATATGAAGATAGAACACACCACAAACGCCTCTCCACCAAGGTAATAGAATGGAAGGTTGACCCTACTATCTGCCCATCATCAGATCACCACGCAATCACTTTTAAAATATCTACTGATACACACAAGTCTGCACAGTTTCGACACAAAACAAAGATATCAACCTATCGCTACGACACGTCCAGTATAAAATGGGAAGAGCTGACCGACGACATTAGGGAAGCCTTGGTTGACAAACTTCCCTCTGAAGAGTATATCCAAACCTGCGATGAGGACCAACTAGACTCTGTTATATTTTTTCTCACATTAGACATTAAAGAAATGTGCGACGACATTCTGCCGCGTTCGAAACCTTTTCCCCAACGTCCGCCTTGGTGGAACGATGACCTCGAGTCCCAAAAAGCCGCGGTCGTCAGAAACCACCGCAGACTAAGCAAGGCTGTCCGGAGGAAACTACCTATAGAGGAAATTTTGAAGGAACGGGATGAGCTTCGCAAGAAATACTCTGGTGCCTGCTGCTCCGCCTCAACCAACGCCTTCAAGAACTTCTGTGAAAGACAGGGAAAGGAGGACGTGTGGGCTGTAACAAACCGCATTGTACGTTCACGACCTGCTCCACAACCACCTGCAACTCTCCTTCTCCCTGACGGCAGGCACACCGTAGACAGCCAGGACACTGCTGATGCCCTATTAAGAATTTTCTACCCTGATGACGATGCAAGCAGTGACACAACACAGCAAGCTCTTATCAGAGAGCAAATGGCCATCCCTCCTGATCAGATCGACGAGCCCCCCTTCACATCGACAGAAATACTAGAGACCCTACAAACAATCAGTCATAAAAGGGCTCCAGGAAATGACCATCTCACTGCTGACATATGCCTACAGATAACCAAAATGTTCCCAGAAACAATCACATCTATCATGAACAGATGCCTTCAGCTAGAATACTTTCCGGACTCATGGAAAGTCACCATAACGAAGATAATTCCTAAACCAGACAAGGCGGACTACAGCAAAGCATCTTCTTACCGGCCCATTGGACTGGTTAATGTCTTTGGGAAGCTTCTAGAGAAGCTTATAGTGAACCGACTCACATATCACATGTACTGTAATGGCAAGATTGTTCACAAACAATATGGATTCCGACTACAAACCAGTACCACAGCTGCTATCCGAGACGCCCTCGGCATTGTAAGAAATGCCAAAAGCTCAGCCGAACATACCCTTGCAGTATCACTGGATATAAAAGCGGCTTTCGACAATGCCTGGTGGCCGGCAATCTTCCACAGACTGAAACATAATAACTGCCCCAAGAACATCTACTGCATCTTAAACAGCTACGTAACTGACCGAGTCGTGCGGGTTGGCTTCGCCGATCTGTTCTCAGAAAAACGAATGACTAGAGGTTGTATCCAAGGATCAGTCGTTGGACCAATTCTATGGAACCTGATAATAGACGAACTTTTAGTGACTGCCATGCCCCCCGGATGTCATATTCAAGCCTACGCAGATGACGTACTACTAATATGCCACTCTAAGACCACCAGCGAACTACAGAACATAACTAATGATGCGATAAAGCGTATAACTGACTGGGGACGCAGCGTGAAGCTAGAGTTTGGCAGCGAGAAAACTCAGGCTATAGCGTTCACTAATAAAGCCAATAAAATATCTATCACATCCGACAACACCCCCATACCCTTTGTAAGCCATATTAAATATCTAGGAGTCATCATTGATAGCAAGTTAAAGTTCATTAAACATGTAGAATACATCATTGAAAAGGCCAAAAAACTGTATAACAAACTTAAGAACCTAATTAGACCTACTTGGGGAGTCCATCCAGAAAATATAAGAACCATTTATCAACATGTCATGGAACCGGTGATCACATACTCTGCATCTATATGGGCATGTGCACTCCAGTATAAATGCGTAAATGACAAACTTTTGTCCTTACAAAGGCTCTGCGCCATCAAGATAGCGCGCGGATTCAAAACATTGAATACTGCTCTAGCTATTACGCTAGCCAGGTTAGCTCCCCTACCCGACAAAATTAAATGCGTAGCTGAACTCGAAGACACTCGGTTACAGGGGCACACCTCCACTTTACCCTCAGATCTCCACATCGAGAAACTGGCCCCCCCGTCTTCCTTGCTTCACCCCGCTGACAGGGTATCCATTCCGCACCAAGATATTAATGATCGCACCGAACACGCAATTCTAGCTTTTTCCAGGGACAACTATAAAGCATGGAGAGTTTATACTGACGGGAGCCGTCACGACGGTAAAGTCGGGGCAGCTTTCGTCATTATCAAGCCTAATGGCAACATTATAGTCAAAAAATTTAAACTGCATGATTGCTGCTCGGTTTATCAGGCTGAACTATTTGCAATACAGGAATGCCTCAAGTACAGCTATCAAATAAAACCCATTATCAACAAGTTGCTAGTTTTCTCTGATAACAAATCTGGGCTCATGGCAATATCTGATCCAAACAACTATAACCAAACAGTGGTAAACATACACAACCTTATATTTAACAGCAAAGCCCAGACAGAGACGCACTTCTTTTGGAGCAAAGCCCACTGCGGCATACCCGGCAATGAAATGGCTGACGCGGCAGCTAAGGCGGCAGTTAATATGCATAAGAGCCCGGACTACAGCCTTGTGCCTATCAGCCATGTTAAACATCACAATACATCTAGATTATCAATAGCTGCACAACTTTTATACAATAACCCAGATCACTGCAAATACACCAAAACCATCTTTCCTACGTACGATCATATCAAACAATACATTACAAAATATACACCAAACTTTCATTCAACTCAGTATCTCAGCAATCATGGGTTCCACAAAGAATATCTTTTTAGATTTAAAATTACCACAAATGATCATTGTCCTTGTGACCCAGACGCTCAAATCACCCAGTCGTTAGCTCATCTAATATATAACTGCCCTAGATTCTCTATACATTTACAGGATCACATGTGTCAAAATTTAGGCGTAGATCCACTGGACATTATAAGTGTGACTAGCAGAGAATCTTTGGCTGAAAGCTTTCACTCGCTATTGAAGTGCATCATAACAAGACTGAAGCGTTTCAATGGCACTTGAAATGACACCTCGTCAGAACTAATTGTTGTATATAATGTTGTATTTAAAAATCTTCCTGTTAATTGAAATGTGTTTTTTAATAAGAATGCTGATTATTGTTATTAATATCGTGTACTAATTATCTATCTCATGTAATGTTTTATGTCTGCTCGCCTGCGTCCGTTTGCCGGGGCACTGGACTGGGCTACGGCTCTTCCGGTGTCCCGGCGAGCAGACTGCAACCACTAATCAAATTTTCAACTAAACTTTCACCTTTTCAAGCTGGTAAAATAATATCGCTCTAACTATAAAGTCCTACTACCTCAATCACCCGATCCATCATTAATCATATCCATTTTCTCCTTGCAAACAAATCTTAACTCCTCGCTCACCCATATGTTGAACACAAAGCGTACACCGTTAGCGCTGCGTGCCCAATAATAAATTTCCCTACACCCAAAGGGGGAGGTTTTAGTCCGTAGGCGACTGGCGGTGGCATTCCATCCTAGGGCGGAATGCCATCTTCAGTCGAGTCGGGCATGCCACCAGGACCGGCCTGGTGGTATCCAATGAGGATTTCCTTCACCTTCGAGAAAAAAAAAAAAAAAAAAAAAAAAAACCTAACCTAACCTAACCTAACCTAACCTAACCTAACCTAACCTAACCTAACCTAACCTAACCTAACCTAACCTAACCTAACCTAACCTAACCTAACCTAACCTAACCTAACCTAACCTAACCTAACCTAACCTAACCTAACCTAACCTAACCTAACCTAACCTAACCTAACCTAACCTAACCTAACCTAACCTAACCTAACCTAACCTAACCTAACCTAACCTAACCTAACCTAACCTAACCTAACCTAACCTAACCTAACCTAACCAGTCGGTCCCCGGCCGTGGAGTGGATCGGACGCGCCCACTGCTGCTCCGAAAGTAGCTCCGCCACGGCGCAGCCGAGGCTCAGCGCTCCGCGAACAGCGCTCCGAGCCCTGCGCCACAACACTTAGAGCACAAACGCTCTAAGTCCAGCGTCTGGTGCTCCATTGCTCCAAGACACTGGCCCAGTGAACCGCGCACCAGTGTACAGGGCTCCGAGCTCATAGACCCCAGTGACCCGTGCTTATGGACAGTGCGATCGTGAACTAGTTACACAACAGACAAGATAAAATGAATGACTTTGACTACGAAGACGGCGACGATGCTCCGAACTGCATCGGAGACATGTTCCAATCGGACGAGAGTTCGGACGACGAGGTGGTGGTAGAAGGCAGACACACTGAGGGAGTGCAGGAAGTGACGCCTCCGCCGCCCATACAGGCTCCCCCAGATACGCTCACGAGGGCAAGGAACCTGCTCCAAGACTATATGGAGCAGCTTGCATACGAAGTAAAAGTGATAACTAATAACCTGCTAACGAGCAAAAACCACAGAAGTGTTACAGTAGAGAACAAACAACGTATCGCCGTTGCTTGTGATAACATAAAGACCGTAGCTTCAGTCCACACAGAAGACATAATGAGATTGTGCTCCACCATATGCTCCACCTCCACCATACAAGTCGAGACAGGTTATGACAGGCAAGCCGATTCAACACCAAGTAAAATTAAAGAAATCCCTCCAATAACTACCCCAAAACTTAAGACAAGAAACATAGCCATCCAAACCGAAGAGGTTGCACAACCTCAACCCAAGACCCCAGTAAATAAACTATTAGAAGACATCATAAACGGAGTAAAGACAGAAATAGGGAAACTAATACACGAACAAAGGGCAGTGAACGAACTAGTAGTGGCAGCACTACCAAGATCAATAGAAGAGGAAAATGAGGCTGCAAAAACAACATCAGTGGAGCACCAAAACGATAACACAGACCGAAACCAAGCCAACAAAGGAAATAGGACAGGAAAACGCAGACAGATAAATAAAGAGAACAAACAAACCCCATCTAGTGCAAACAACAACAACCAAACACAAAGAAAAGTAAGCAAAACAAGTAACAAAAACAGCAATAAGGTAGAAACCAGCTATGCAGTCATCCTACAAAACATAGATCCTGGCAAAGAAAAAGCAGACACATTAAAACAGGTACAAGAAAAAGTAGATGTCATACAACTAGGAGTCGGAATCCAACAAATTAGATATACCAAAAGTAATAAAGTAGTCATAAATTGCGAGAACGAAGAAGACAGAGAGAGACTTAGCACGGCGATCAAAAACAATAACACCGGAGTAACAGTGGAAGTTCCCAAACTCAGAAACCCACAAATTAAATTAATCGGGGTCATCAAAGACAATGTAGGAGATAACATAGTAGACGCTATCCAAAGACAAAATCCTCACATAATCAGCAACATAAACGAAGATCAGAGACATGTCAAATATATACGACACATAAACAGAAGAGACAGCCAAACAAAGAACGTTATCATAGAGGTAAGCCCAGAAATATTTCACAGAATACAACAGCAAAGGAAAATAAAGATAGGATATCAGTCGGTTGTAGCAGTGGAGCAGCAACAGCTTTTGCAGTGTTACAAATGCATGGGATACAACCATAGAGCCTTCATCTGCACGGCTAACACCATATGTGGATACTGTGCAGAAACACATGACACGCGTAAGTGCCCAAACCGTAGGAATAAAGACCCAGCCTGCTCCAATTGTGCGAAGAAGGGAAAGGAGCACATCCACGCGGCTTATAGCCAAGACTGCCCAGAGTACAGCAAATGGTGCAGAATCGCAAAGATGTCCATACGATACCGGTAAGGGCACACACACACAGCGCAGCACAGAACACCGCAATGTTAACTACCACTCCACGAACTTAGAAGAAAAATTGTAAATGCTCCAGAAGTACTGCTCCAGGAACTTAGGAACTTAGATATACCAAAATAATTACTAGCATTGTATAAAATCAACACAGTTGCGGATTTAATCTTTAAATGTAGGACCGCTTCATGAACATGGAATTTATTGTAATGCTCCATGCTCCATGCACAGCCACTCCACTCCACGAACTTAGAAGAAAATTGTAAATACTCCATAGTAACTGCTCCAGGAATTTAGATTTATTAAAATAATTACTAGCATTGTATAAAATAAACACAGTTGTAGATCTAATCGTAAAATGTATGACCGCTACATGAACATGGACATTATTGTAAATGCTCCATGCTCCATGCACAGCCACTCCACGAACTTAGCAGAAAAATTGTAAATGCTCCAGAATAGGTGCTCCATGAACTTAGGAACTCAGATGTACCAAAATAATGACTAGCATTATATAAAATCAACACAGTTGCAGGGCACATGGTCGCCCGTATCCATAGCGAGGACCATATGTCTATAAATTCTCAGAATATCATTAAAGCAAAAAAAAAAAAAAACCTAACCTAACCTAACCTA
Source organism: Cydia splendana (assembly GCF_910591565.1). Classification (NCBI taxonomy): domain Eukaryota; kingdom Metazoa; phylum Arthropoda; class Insecta; order Lepidoptera; family Tortricidae; genus Cydia; species Cydia splendana. The sequence continues at coordinate 23,297,495 of NC_085967.1, read as the reverse complement.
ACCTAACCTAACCTAACCTAACCTAACCTAACCTAACCTAACCTAACCTAACCTAACCTAACCTAACCTAACCTAACCTAACCTAACCTAACCTAACCTAACCTAACCTAACCTAACCTAACCTAACCTAACCTAACCTAACCTAACCTAACCTAACCTAACCTAACCTAACCTAACCTAACCTAACCTAACCTAACCTAACCTAACCAACCACCAAAAACCAAACCAAACACTACTCGAATAAATTGATTTTTGGCACAATTTTAGTACTCAACGAGCCCGATTTTTTGATACTATACTTATTTTCATAGTCCTCCTAGTTCCGTAGATATTCAAATTTTTACTACTTTTCAAAATCTCACTTCTTCAAAAATTCGTAACTCAGTCATCTTTCCACTTTTTAATATTTTTTCCTTTTCTAAAAATCTCTCTTTGTTATTTTTAAATAATTTAATACTAAAAATAATATATTCTCATACAACTTCACATAAAAATATTCAATTTTCTTCACTATTTATTTGCACCTGCCAAAAAGCTACAGGCAATCTACATTTTTACTAATATCTTTGAACCCACCCAATAGATTTTTCTAGTTTTTATTTTATTAAGTAAAGTAAATTTTATTCATTCATTTTTGTTATATAAGTGAACCTAGTATCTCCTACAGTTTTTTGAATAACTTCGAAGTTCACTTCCGTCGTCTTCTGACCTAACTTTACCACACTTTTTAATAGTTTGTTAAACAAATTTTATTTAAAAATTTTGAAACTTAGTACATATTTAAAGCTCATTAAGCTCTATTTTTGGGTATCATTTCCATCCTCGTATTTTGTTTGGTTACGGAGATATTAAATTTTTAGTGATCCTTAAATTTTCCTAATTTTAAAAAATTCATAACTCACTCATTTTTCAAGTTTTTCATAGTTTTACTTCACATTAAAATTTGTCTTTGTTATATCTATAAAATAATGTTATACAATTAAATAGTTTTCTTACATCTTCATAGTTTAATTTAATAATTTCTTCGAAATGTAGCGGTGCCTGCAAAAACCATAATAGCAATCATTCTAAAACTTATTTATCTTCATTTCCACTCGGCAGATTTCTCTTGTTTTAAATTCATTTGATAGATCTTTTTGTTTTTAAAATTTTCTTTAGATAACCCTTTCTTAAAAACTCTTCGTTGCATTAAAATTAATTATTTTTCTTAAAATTTAACCTATTTTGTAATTTCCTTATTTCTCGATATATATAATTACATTAGAAAATGAGTAGCGAAAGTGTAAATAGCCTCAACATGTCAGAGCAGTTTGACAATCTCTTCACCACACCGCCGGGCACACCTGCCCAGCGAGAACGTTCACCGTCGCCTATGCGTGACACTAACATCCATCCGGTACTTGGATTGCTCGACGAGCTCGCTGGCGATCTTGAGTTCGAATCTAAACAGATACTCGAAAACCTCGAAACTACGACAACCCACCGCAGTATAACTGTTGAGAACAAGAGGCAAATTAAGATCGCCGCCAAAAATATCCCATCTATATTTGCGAGTTATGCAAAGCAGATGCGCGCACAAATCCGGGGCATCTTAACACAAACTCCTACACCTACTGACCGTTCGTCGAAAGGGGTTCAAACAGACCCTAATGTCACACTGCAAGATCAGCCTTCACTGTCGCCGCGGCTGCCGCCGTCGCCGCTGCTGCAGCCGGCGACAAAGAACGGTGGCTCGGCCCAATTGCTTGAGACATCTTATACTACAAATGATTTGATTAATTTTGACTCTCTCGATGTAAATATAAACATACTGACAAGAGAGAAAGAAACGCAAACGAATGTCTTAGCGCCTCGTGATCTCATAGTGGAAATTAAAGATAGCGTTGAGGACTATCTGCGCAAAATTGAGGCGGAAATCCTAAATATTAACAGGAATCTTATTTCCGATCGCTCGCACAAAAGCGTTACGGTCGAGAACAAGAAGAATATACACACTTCGGGAAGAAAAATATCATCCATATCAAGTTATTGGGCCAAAGAGCATATAGAGAAGTGCAGCGGCTTAGCTAATACTACAATCACAACTGATAACGTCACCAATAATAACAATAACCTAACCACTACAACTCGCAAAGATAACCGCACCATCCAAACGCAGACGGACTTCATGCCCGCACAGCAGCTGCTAACATCACCGCCATCGCCACCACCGCTGCGGGTGCCGCTGCCGTTAACACCACCTAATATTGAAACGCTTATGAATAATATAAAAAATGACACAGCCAACCTAATAAAGAAGGAAATTTTGTCTCTCAAGCGTGATATACGTTCGTTGACCGAAAACCCCACTACAGCATCGACTAAAACTACATACGCTACCGTGACGGGTAGGTCCGCAATACAGGCGCCTGCTGCTGTATCTTCGGAACCTATACAGAGGACCACGAATCCAGCGATTGTCATCACTTCTAAGAAGGCCGGCGAAGGTGCTGCCGAAACTTTACAGACATGGAGAAAAGTGGTCTCCTTCCGTGATACGGACTTTGCCCCAACCGCTACAAAGTTCATATCGAATGGCAAAGTCCGTATTGAATTTAACACAAAAGAACAGCGTGACATTGCGTTATCTAAGACTAACGACGTCAATGCGGAGGTTGCCGCTGAAGCTTCAAAGTCACTTCGCCCCATGATTACTTTAAAGGGTATATCCGGAGATGTTCCAACAAAGGATCTTGTTGACATTATAATAAGTCAAAATCAACCGCTCAAAAATGTAATTAATGAAAGCAATAAGATTTCATTCCACTATAAAAAAGGCAACAAAAATCCTCGTTTGTATAATGCTGTACTCATGACCACGCCATCCACTTTTAAGGCCTTTATTCAACTAGGTAAAATCAACATAGATCATCAACGGGTGCATGCAGAGGAGCACGTACCTATCTTACATTGTTTTAAGTGCATGCAGTATGGCCATACGCGAAAGCATTGTAAGGCTACCACAACCATCTGTTCACATTGCGCATCGTCTGACCATGAATATAAATCATGCCCGAACCAAAAAGATCACACCAAAACAAAGTGCCACAATTGTGATGCATTTAATAAACAAGTAACTGAGGACCAATACAAGCTAAACACAGCACATAGCGCAACATCAACTTTTTGCCCCCGAATGCGATCTATGTTACAGAGAATAAAATCGCGCATTGATTATCAATCTAATTAAAATATTTAACATATTAAAATTTCACTCAAATTTAACTTTAATCTTTAACGAATTATATAAGTTTGTAACATTAACTCTTTTGTGGTAATGGCTTATTGACGACAACACTTGTAACTTTAGTGTATCCTATCTGTAAAATATCTTTGTTATTGAAACTACTATTATTATTACACCATTTTGCTTTGCATGAGAACTGTAATATTGAGTGGCTTACGCTGATAAATATTGCAGTTAATTGTTCATCACATATGTAACATATAAACACTAATTTTGTCAAAAGCTTAGAATTAAACTCTCTAATCTCTTGCAAGGGGGCGGTGGCCGAACGGCCACCCGCACTCACTGACTGTCGTGAGGCGGGTGGTCGGTCGGCACTTAGCGCTCCCCCTTAAAACTATCTATGCATCTTTTTCTTTATCACATGAACACTAACTTATCAATTGAAATTACTCGCTTAGTAATATCCAATCTCTTGCAGGGGGACAGTGGCCGGGCGGCCGCCCGCACTCATTGTACTTCGTCATGAGGCGGGCGGTCGGGCGGCAGAACTTGTCCCCCCAAAACTTCATTTCAGGATAGCTGGTCGCCCGTATTTCTAGCGAGGGCCAGTTATCCCAAAATTAAAATCAAACAAACCCTCCAGTTACACTCAACACACATCTAATAAAAACACATTACACTCAACATGAAGTGGGGGAGTTTTTAGTCCGTAGGCGGCTGGGCACCATACCCAGCTGAGTCGGACATAACCGTCGGTAGGGGCCGGCGGTATACATGAGTATTTTCTCCCTCACCGCAAAAAAAAAAAAAAAAAAAAACCTAACCTAACCTAACCTAACCTAACCTAACCTAACCTAACCTAACCTAACCTAACCTAACCTAACCTAACCTAACCTAACCTAACCTAACCTAACCTAACCTAACCTAACCTAACCTAACCTAACCTAACCTAACCTAACCAGTCACGCACCCCCCAGCGTCGAAGCAACAGCGTTTCCGCAAAGCTCCGCAGGAAAAAATTCGTGGAAGTGGCAATTTTAGACCTATCGCAGTGAAAGTGGTGTTGTTGTACGCGTAATTGCAAGACCTATACAGTGCAAATAAGTGCTTAACCCACGGATCACAGTGCGAAGGAGAATTGGCCGAAAACCTCAAATTTAGAGGTTATAAACCACAAAAACGCTGTCTGCGGCGCGCCTGGTCGCTGCAACCCACACGTGCGATACGTCGTCAGAAGCGCCTTGACGAGCTCTACACGACGACACTTCAGCGACATCTGGGAGACGCACCGTCGAGGCACAATCATCAAAAAAACAAGTACCACGTGGTGGCGTGGTCAGCGATCCAGAGGCGTGCGGCAAAATTTGACGACACACCAAGAAGCGGCTCATCACCTGAAGTGTTACGGTACAAATTTTAAAATTTTTGGACTTATACTTTTTGAGAAATTGACTTTTTAAAATTCGAAATTTGACCGGAAATATCTCGGAAACTTCAGTCAGACCATATACTTTTTAAAGTGAAACCTTGTGCGCGCTAGCTGGGAGACTACATCTTTTAAGTTTGAACATTTTTTGGACATTTTAAGTTAGAAAAATTTTGAGTTTTCGAAAAATTTCGAAAAATACTGATTTTGTATATTTTTTGTTCGTGACTAAATTGGATTATTATTGTGTATTATAGCTGTGTAATTTCTGTAAATTTTAAAATTTTTTGTGTATTTTTATGTCAAGCGGTTCCGTAGATATCCATTTTTAACCATTTTTTGGCTATAAATCCTAAATTAATAATAATTATAGTTTTTTCCCACTTATACTAGATATAGAACAGGTATTTCACCCCGGGAAAGCGGAAACGCGGACCCCGTAGCATTCGAATTGACCGGAAACCGAAAAACCGCCATTTTGTTTTTTCGGGTATTAAATTTCAAATTGTAATTTCTCGGTAACCGCTTGACGTAGAAAGGTCGGATTTTCACCTCAGGTATTATTTTTAGGACAGAAACCAACTTTTCCTGGTTTCAGGTGAAAATCTTGAAAAAATTTTCTAAGTGTTGGGACCACTTTTAATTGACAGAGGGGATAAGGAAAATAGCAGGGAAGAAAACCCGAAATCTCTCCGGCTACTGGTTCCCGAGATATCGGCCCTCAAACATCAAGTTTGACAGCTCGGCGGCCATCTTGCCGTTTTTCAACTTGCCATATCTCGGCAACCCGGGGGCCTGGAGACTCGCGGTTTCTTCCCTGGAGGATAGAGCAGGCACATCCACCACCTTCAATTCTTTTCAGGAAGTTTCGGGCGTTTTTAAGTCCGAAAATTCCTGAAAATTTTTGACGCCTGAAAGTGGTCTCACCCGACAGTTTAGGTTAAGTTTAGTATACCAGCCCAAAATCTGGGTTTTCTGCGACCCCGGGAACGGGAGATATCAGCGGTCAAAGTTGAACTTTGACAGTTCTCGCCGCCATCTTGGAAAGGTTCAAACCAAGATATCTCCCAAACGGTAAGTCGTAGAGGACCGGGGTTTTTTGCAGGGATATAGGCACGAGCTCCTCTGCGTGGGTACTCACACTTCAGAATCTCTACAGAACTTTCAGGACAAAAAATTTTCAAAAAATTTTCGGTCCTGAAAGTTAGCCCAGGGGATAGAGCTCGTCGAGCACAGTAAAACGAGCCCAAGCACGGAAAAATTGGGCCATCGGTTCCCGAGTTACAGCAAGATACCAGATTTAAAACCGGTTTTGGAGACCGATACCAGAAACTTTACAGCGCCACTGCTCGGGAACTCCTGGGACTAGGATAGCCGTGTTTGGTATCGTTAGAAAGGGCTCGGGGAGATCTACCTTTTGGACATAAAAATTCGGCTCTAGGTAGAGTTCAAAAATTTTTTGGTCAAAGTGAGTGTCATTTCTTAGATTTAAGCGATTGCTGTGTTTATATATACAGTTATATTAGTTTTAAGTTGATAGTAGAGTCTGCGACTCTACACTTGTAAAATAATATTTGACTCTACATTTTAGAAAAATTTTTATTTGTGTTCCTTTCCATTCTTACAACCCTCTTTACAATCTGACGGCGAATACGATCGCCAGAGCGCCACCTCCCCTTTACAGAGGCGGCAAACTTCACGATAAGTCGGGAGAGCCCCGACAAGGAGACAAGCGGTTCTCGCAAAGCGTACTTATACAGTTCGCGAAACTTCTGTAGGATCGTCTAAGGCTAAGGCACCACCACCGCAAAAAGAAGAAGTAGATGTTTGGATTCCGCACCCCTGTCAAAATGGCCGGAAACCAGGCGAACGACGGTGGCGAACCATCGAAGGTGAGGCGCAGCATCGGCGAATGGGAGGCCTCAGGAAAACAAAAACAAGGGCAGAGCCCCACAGCGGCTCCCCCGCCGGCCAAGGAAGCCTTGGAGGTCCCTGGTAAAGACCTCCCAAAATTGACAAGCCCCCAAGGGCAACGAGTTGTACAAGTGAAAGTTGGAGAGGCAAAAACTTCACCAATTACCTGCATAAAAACCGCCGAGGCCAGGAGACTAATGGAAAAAGCGAAAAACCAATTAGACCTTTCCGGCAACATTAAAAAGGAAATGAAGGCCTCGGTGAAAGAAATTATTGAAAAACTCTACAAGCTGGTGAAGGACTTGGAGCTCGAGAAAAAACGCCTAGAGATGCCTCGACCCAGTTCAGCAACAACCCCAAAGCTGACCAACACAGCAAACACCACATTCACAGTCACTCCGGAGCCGGACCAATGCTTTCCTAAGAACATTCTGACAAAGCTGGAAGAGCAAACCAAGCTCATAGAAGAGAACGGCAGAAAAATGGACGAGCTGAGGGCCTCGATGGAGACCCAAAAGGAGACCCTTGGGAGGATGGCGACAACAGCGACATACGCAAGCGTAGCGGCGGCGTCCCCAAACTCGGCACCTGGTGCAGGACCAACCTTAAGAAGAGGTACCCTGCACTCAGTGGTCGTTACCTCCAAGGATGAAACTGAAACGGGAGACGAGGTCCTCGACAAGATTAGGAAAGCGGTAGACGCGAAGGACGGGTGGATTACGGTGGAAAGAGTCAGAAAGGCGAAGGATAGGAAAGTTGTGATGGGACTGGCAACTAAAGAAGAGAGAGACAAGATCAAGGACAGGCTGACCAGAGAGGGAGCAAACCTCGTGGTTGAGGACGCGGAGAATAAGGACCCACTTCTGATCCTTAGGAACGTCCTCACTATAAACTCTGATGACGACATAGTGAGGGCCTTAAGGAACCAGAACAGGAGCATTTTCCGCGACCTCGATGACAGAGAAATCAGGGTCGAGGTCAAGTATAGAAGGAGGACGCGAAACCCACACACTTGTCATGTGGTGGCTAGCGTCTCTCCTATAATATGGCAAAGGGCGACAGGGGTGGGAACTGTCCACGTGGACCTCCAGCGTATAAAGGTCGAAGATCAGACGCCGTTGGTGCAGTGCACACGCTGCCTGGGCTTCGGCCATGGCAAGCGATATTGCACTGCAACAGCGGACTTATGCAGTCACTGTGGCGGCCCCCACCTGCGTGCTGAGTGTGCCGATTGGCTCGCGAAAGTGCCACCGAAGTGCCGGAACTGTTCAAAGGCAGACATGAGTGACACGGAGCACAACGCGTTTAGCCTGGTATGCCCGACACGTAAGAGATGGGACGAGATAGCAAGGTCCAGTGTGGCATATTGCTAAAGGCGTCCCAGGAAACCCAATATATTACCAGCTTGTCCAAGCTAACCTGCAGCGGAAAAAACTTGCCACTGAGGAGCTGTATGCGGAGGCGAAACAGCGAGGCATTGCTGTCGCGCTTCTGCAGGAGCCCTACGTGGGGGGGGCAAAAACAACAAGAAGCTACAATGGAGTACGGGTCTTCCAGGGCACAGGCGCGGGGGAGGGACCAGTTAAGGCTGCAATCGCCGTCTTTGATGGCAACATTAAGATAACGCAATACCCGAAACTCACCACCGACAATGTAGTAGTGGTGAGCGTCCAAACCAGTGCCTGGGAAGTTATACTCGTCTCCTTGTACCTCGAACCTGACCAACCCATGGAGCCCCACCTCGAGCAGCTAGAGAAAATAGCAAAAGAATTAGAACCGCGAAGGTGGATAATAGGTGGTGACTTCAATGCAAAAAGCACCTGGTGGGGCAGCCCTGTAGTGGATGGCAGGGGCGAACAGCTGTCCAACACACTAGACGAGCTTGGCTTGCATATTTTAAACAGGGGAGACACTCCAACATTCGACACTACCAGGGGCGACAGACACCTTACAAGTTACGTGGATGTGACGGCCTGCTCCATTGACATATTAGACCTTGTGGACGATTGGAGAGTAGATCAAGGACTAACAAGCTCGGACCACAATGGCATCTTATTCAAGGTGAAGCTTACAAAACTAGTTGGCATAACGGTGCACAGGACGACAAGAAAATTTAACACCAAGAAAGCTAATTGGTCTGAGTTTCATGCGAAACTCAAACAATTGCTGCTAGAATACAAAATCGAAAAATCCGAAATAGAAAACATAGACAATAATACCCAAATAGAAAAAACAGTACATGAATTCAATACTGCAATACATGAGGCCTGTGAATCATCAATGCCCAAAAAGAAAACAGTACAGCGACTTACCTTGCCATGGTGGTCCGAGACACTCGCAAAAATGAAGAAAGAGGTCGCTACCAAGAAACGCAGGATAAGGTGTGCCGCCCCCGTCCGGAGGTCGATAGTAGTCGCAGAATATGTAAAGCACAAGGAGGAGTATGAACTGGCAGCTGCTAAAGCTCAGGTGGACAGCTGGAAAGAGTTCTGTCACAAACAAAGCAGGGAAGGGGTCTGGGAAGGTATCTACCGGGTGATTGGAAGAACCGCACGTAGGGAAGAAGACTCACCGCTAGAGAGGGACGGGGTGGTACTTGATGCGAAAAGCTCGGTGCGCTTGCTGGCGGAAACCTTTTATCCAAAGGACTGTACAGACAGCGACAACATCTACCACCGCACAGTGAGGGAGAGAGCCAGCGTTGCTAACAACGGTGAGCAAGAAAGAATAACATGCGAACCGTCCTTCACTATGATGGAACTAAAACGAGCCTACGATTCTTTCAACCCAAAGAAAGCCCCCGGGGAGGAAGGTTTTACTGCAGACATTTGCCGTCATGCCATAGAAGTCGACCCACATGCCTTCAAGGCGCTACTTAACAAATGCCTTAAACAAGGATATTTCCCTGAAGCCTGGAAAACCGCAACGGTAGTCGTCCTCCGTAAACCCGGTAAAGGAGATTACACGAAGCCTAAATCATATAGGCCAATAGGATTGCTACCTATCCTGGGTAAAGTTTTCGAAAAGATGGTGGTGGCCAGGCTTAAATTCCACCTACTACCTCGAATGAGTCACAACCAGTACGGATTCATGCCACAGCGCAGCACCGAGGACTCCCTTTATGTCTTAATGAAATATATAAAAAGCAAACTGCACCAAAAGAAGATAATTACACTAATATCACTCGACATAGAGGGAGCATTCGATGGTGCTTGGTGGCCGGCTATAAGGACCCGTCTGACAGATGAAAACTGTCCAGTCGAACTAAGACGCGTAATTGACAGTTACCTCACGAACCGAAGGGTGACTGTCAGATATGCCGGGGAGCAATACAGCCTGGACACCACCAAAGGATGCGTGCAAGGGTCGATAGCGGGTCCCATCCTTTGGAACTTGCTTCTGGACCCACTGTTAAAAAGCTACGAGCACAAGGGATACTACTGTCAGGCATTTGCGGACGACGTCGTGCTTGTCGTTGATGGGGACACTGCCCTAGAAATAGAAATGCGCGCAAACGCTGCTCTCAGCCATGCCCAGGAGTGGGGAGTCAAAAATAAACTTCGGTTTGCACCACACAAAACAAACGCCATGGTAATCACGCGGAGGCTTAAGTATGACACCCCTCGACTGAGTATGGGTGGGACTAGCATAGCCATGACAAAAGAACTAAAAATACTAGGAGTAACCATCGATGACAAGCTGACGTTCAACAGCCACGTCTCGAATGTCTGCAGAAAGGCAATAGCAGTGCACAAGCAACTGTCGAGGGCTGCAAAGACGGAATGGGGGCTTCATCCTGAAGTAGTCAAAATAATATATGTGGCAACTATAGAACCGATAGTGCTGTATGCCGCTAGCGTGTGGGCGCACGCTGCGAATAAACTGGGTATACAAAAGCAGCTGGCAGTAGTGCAACGTGGAGTGGCACAGAAAATCTGCAAAGCCTACCGTACTGTCTCCCTGAACTCAGCGCTGATTCTGGCAGGGATACTCCCTCTAGACCTCCGAGTACGAGAGGCGGCTCTATTGTATGAAGCCAAGCGAGGCGAGTACTTACCTGACTCAATACCTGACGATAGGGAGATTGAACGGATGGCACCGGCAATAGAAATGCCCCACCCCGCAGAGCGCGAAGAGTTGGGAGTGGTTCGCCTGGTAAACCTAGATGATGTGAACTCGAACAGCGAATTCGAAGTACGAATATTCACCGATGGTAGCAAAATTGGGGGCGGTGTCGGGGCCTCACTTTCTATTTGGAAGGGAGAAACCGAAACTAAAGCCCACAGGCTTGCCCTGTCAAAATACTGCACCGTCTACCAGGCAGAGCTACTTGCTCTCTGTAAAGCCACAAGAGAAGCAAATAAATATGCCGAAAAATCGTTTGGAATCTACAGCGACTCTATGGCGGCCCTCCAAACAATACAAAACCACAGTTGTCTTCACCCCCTAGCAGTAGAAGCCAGGGAGAATTTAAAAGCCATGTCTCTCCAGGGTAAAGTAGTTACTCTACACTGGATTAAAGCTCATGCAGGGTTAGAGGGCAACGAGCGGGCTGACGAGCTGGCGAAGGGAGCAGCTGTAGGCTCCAAGCGAAAGCCGGACTACGACCACTGTCCGGTCTCGTTCGTCAAGCGTAGCATTCGCATGTCAACGCTTGACGAGTGGAACCAGAGGTACAAATCTGGCGAAACGGCATCCATAACAAAACTTTTCTTCCCAGATGCAGTAAAGGCATATAGGATGACAAAGAAACTCACACCAACAAACTTGAAAACACAACTGATGACGGGGCACGGTGGGTTCTCCGAATACTTGAACCGATTCAAGTGCAAGGAGAGCCCATCGTGCATCTGCGATAGTAACAAACAAGAAACGGTGCCGCATATATTGTTCGAATGCCCAGTTTTTGGCAAAGAGAGGTTCGAAATAGAGCAAAAAACCAAATTTGACATAACCGCCGCCAACCTGCAAAATATTATGAACAGCACAGAGATGGAAAATTTCTTAGAATTCTGCCTGCAAATTGTAAAGAAGGTTGTACAAAGAAACAAAACTAGATAGAAATATATGTTTTTAAAATATATTGAGTATATTTAAGAAAAACATATGTAAAATAGATAGACAAACATTAAGAAACTAGAGCAAAATATGAAACTGATGAGATCTAAACAAATAAAGTACAAGTATAAATAAAAGCGAACTGTTATGTTAAATATAAGATAAAAATGTAAATTCATTATAAGAAAATGTAATAGTCTGTAATGTTAACATAAGATGCAAATTAAAGTAATCATAAGAAAAACTGTAATAGATAAATAAGACAAATGTAATAGTAAAATAGACAACATATCAAGATAACAAATAAAGAAAACCCCCTGTCGTATCCTTTTATTTGTCCTAAATAAGAAATTAGGCGATAGGTGGGACTCTACCCACAACAGGAACGAAAGAGATGAATGAAAGAAAGAAAAAGTATGCTGAATGGAAGTACGAGAAGCATGAAAAGCGAGAACTGGTATGCATGAGAACCGCTAGATACAATCTCCGATCACGTCGGAGGCGACAGAAAAGAAAAAAAAAAAAAAAAAAAAAAAAAAAAAAAACCTAACCTAACCTAACCTAACCTAACCTAACCTAACCTAACCTAACCTAACCTAACCTAACCTAACCTAACCTAACCTAACCTAACCTTTTTTTTTTTTTTTTTTTTTTGTTGAGGAGGGGAAAAATGCAATTACGCATACCACTCGGGTGCGGGGACGGACCCGAGTGGTTATGTGGGACTCCTTGGGCTAATGAGACCCAAGTCTACCCACTAAACAACCCCCCCGTCTGCCGCCATTGTGCTGTAATGGTGGGCTGTAGGAACGCTCGCGCTTTACTTCTATAGCACCACCAGCACCGGTCCGTGTTGGCGGACCATCGCCTCCGGAGGCCCTTGATGGCCTCGTTTCTGTGGACCGTATCCAGTACGGTCACCCTCTCAGGGACCACGTGTGTGACGGATGACAGGCGTCCCCGTGCCTGTCATCCTGCGGTCAACCTACGGAGGCAGGCGGCGGTCATGTGCGAGCCGTCTGCGTCGAGCACGCTTGCGGCGCCGTTGGTCGGCCGTTGGGTCGGACTCTCTGGCGCGTTCCGCCATTTCCTTCTGCTGAAGAACGTCTTCACAGAAGGTCTTAATCGCTTGCCATGAACCTTCGCTGTCTACCATGGCCTTGACCACGGCCGGCAGCGACAGGTCTGGCCCCACTATTGCAATCAGGTCGTCTCGCTCCGGCCCCCACACTGGGCACTCCTCCAGTGTGTGTTGTGCGGTGTCGATTGCTGCGCCACATTCGTGGCACTCCTCCGTTGGTTCTCTGCCGGCAATTTTGTGCAGATATCTCCCGAAGCAGCCATGCCCCGAGAGAATCTGCACAAGCCGGAAGGTGAGAGCACCGTGCGGTCGTTCTAGCCACTGGGACATGACCGGTCGGATCGCCGCAATTGTCCGGACTCCCGCACTTGGTTGCTCGAGCCGGTTCACCCACTCTTCAATTGCCTCGCGAGAGAGCTCTTCTCGCTTGGCCTCAATCTCGCGCGGTGCTGGCCAGAAATCCCGGGCCCGCGCCTCCTCGCGCCAGAAGAAAACTGACGCAAGGGCTCTCGCGTCCAAGTCCCATGGCAGGGATCCAGCCAGCACGCATGCAGCTTCGCCGGAAATTGTCCCATAGCCCCGTATAGATCTTATTGCCATCACCCGTTGCGCTTGGCGCATTTGGGTGACGTTCTTGCCAGTAAGGCCGCCAGCCCAGACTGGGGCTCCGTACAGGGCTATCGAGCGTACGACTCCCGAGTACAGACGCCGGCATGAACTTTTCGGCCCCCCTATATTCGGGAGCAGGCGTCCGAGCGCACCAGCCGCACCCAGCAGCTTCGGAGTCAGCCGCTCGAAGTGGGCCTGAAAAGACCAACGGCTGTCTAGGGTGATGCCCAAATACCGCATGGTAGGCTTGATGGCAATCTGCACGCCTCCCACGATTATATGAGCCCCGGGCGGGGGCGCCCTCCTGGGCCCGTGAAAGCAAATAGCCTCCGATTTGTTCAAGGCGACCTCTAGACCTAGCCGTCTTATTTTGCCTACTGTATGGGCTACGGCCGCCGTGGCTAGAATAGCGGCTTCTCTGAATGAGGCCCCCCGCGCCGTCACAAGTGTGTCGTCGGCGTAACACACCAGGTCGACCCCGCGCAGAAGTGCTCCCCGTAACACCCAATCATATCCGATGTTCCACAGGAGTGGCCCCAACACTGACCCCTGTGGAACACCGCACACCATTTCCCGACGCCCCCACTCATGCTGCCCGGGGAAGGCCACGAACCGCCGCAGCAGGTAGGCCTTCACTATTCGGCTAAGATGGTGGGGCACTTGGTGGTATAACAGCGCCTCATTTATGCAATCCCAGGGGAGAGTGTTAAAGGCGTTGGCAATGTCTAATGACACTGCCAAGACGACCTCACCCTGGGACACTGCATCCTCCGCCAGTTTCTTTACCCGCAGGATTGCGTGGACTGTTGAGCGACCCCTGCGGAATCCGTACTGGCAATCAGCCAGGTCCGGCCCGTCCGTCATTAAGTGCTTGATAAGACGGTTCGCAACAATCCGCTCAAAGAGCTTGCCCACCTCATCAAGCAACACGATGGGCCGGTAGGCCGACGGTGAATCCGCAGGACGACCTTCTTTCCTCAAGAGTACCAACCGACCAATTTTCCAGGAGTCAGGAAAGCGACCCTGCTCGAGACATGCACTGAAAAACCGACGTAGCCTTGGCTCAAGGGCCTCCATGGCCAGGACCCAGGCTCGACCTGGGATCCCGTCCAATCCGGGTGCTGTATTTTTGGCCCGTAGTCTCAGAACCGCTGCTCCCAGCTCACCGTCGGTGACAGGGGGCGTCTGCATTTCTGCTTCTCGCTGCCTCTCAGCTGCCCTAGGTGGAGCCATGGGCGGTGGACCTTGCCGAGGCCTGTGCGGAAAAAGAGCCGCAACTACGTCGTCCAGCAGCTGAGGTTGGAGACTCTGCGTCAGCGGGGGTGCCCAAGGCCGAAGCTTCTGCCTAACAAGCTTGTAAGGCCTCCCCCATGGATCCCTGTTCAGAGTCTCCAGAAACTCCTCTCGTGACCGGTCTATGGCTTGTGCGATGGCGGCTTTTAGTGCCACTTTTGCCTCCTTATATTTTGTGTACAGGGCCGCTTCTGTTTCTTCGTCTCTGTACTGTCGACTCCGTTGTCGCGTGTACTGACGTCTCGTGAGCACGCACTCCTCGCGCAACTGCGCAAGATCTGGAGACCACCAGTACACGGAGCGTCGGGGAGAGAAGGCCTTGGCTCGAGGCATGGCCGCGTCGCAGACCTCCATCATGCAGTTGCGGAACCATTCAGCTTCCGCCTCGACATCAACCAACTCTTCCGGTTCTGTTGTCCATGTTTGTACCATGGCCGCCAACTCTAGGGCTTCTCGGTCGAGTTTTTTGAGTACCCAGCGTGGGCAGTTTTGGACCGGGTCATTCCGTCTTGGGAGAGAGAGCCTAGGGAGTGCAGAGACACCGAACCGGATGTAACGGTGATCTGACAGGGTCTCGACATCCACCAGGACCTCCCATCCCTGAACACGGCGTGCCAGGGCAGCGTTCGTAAACGTGATGTCTACAATAGAGCCACCCCCTTGGCGCACGCACGTGTTTGCCGTTCCTTTATTTGCGACTGCCAGGTTAGCGGCAATTGCCCACTCCAAAAGAGTACGTCCCCGTGGATCCGTCACTGGGGATCCCCACGCTGCATGTTTTGCGTTAAAATCGCCAGCCACGATGACCGGGGTGGGATGTAGCCGACCAACAAGAGCACCGACCTCAACAAGGAAGCTCTCAAATTCAGCCAGAGTTTTGTTTGGAGAGAAGTATACTCCGACTACCGCCAAATCCCCACAGACCGCTGCGACGCAGCCGTGACCTTTTATAACGCTCTTGAATGGATTGGAGCCGGCGGCGCTCCGCGTAGTTATGGCCACGGTTCCGTCCAGATCCCCGGCCCAGTCGATTCTGTCGGGGACTTTATAGGGCTCCGCTACTATCCCAATGTTGATCGACCACTGTGCCATGCTCTGGTGGAAGAGGTCCTGGGCCTTGGCATCGTGGTTGAGGTTCCCCTGTAAAAAATCGATTGTCGCCATTTAATCGACGGCCATATTTTGAGCCTCCTCCGTCGCAACCTGTTCCATGGCGGGCGACTTGACCGGCTGCGAGGGGGCCTGGGGGCCATCAGCAGCTTTGGTCTTCCTACTTTTTCCGGCAGTTTTGGGCGCAGTGCACGCCTTGCTGCTTATTCTGTGCTCCGACGGCTTGCCGGCTGCCGCACACTCGGCACAGTGTGGCGCCGTAGTGCATTGTGCCGCTTTGTGACCCTCTTTGCCACACTGGAAACAGCTTTCAGATCGGTCCGTTTCCGCCTGACATTGCGCCCTTACATGCCCATTTCTAAAGCACCGGAAGCATCGTAAAGGCCTCTTCTCTAGCAGCTTCACTTGCGCAGAGACCCATCCTACCAGTAGGCGACCCCCAGCCACTATCTTCTTTGCAGCCGCGATGGGACATTGAACCCACACTGTTCCGAGCCCTGAGAAACCCTGGCGTATTTCTCCGGCCTTCACCATGTCAACGGTACATTCTCCAGTTCGTGTCACCGCCGCGACCACTTCTTCTGCGGACACCGACTCGTCCAAGCCAGTGACGCGAATGTCAACGGTTTTAGTTGGCCTAGACACCCGTACTTTCTCCGCGCCAATCTGCTGTTGGATCGCTTCAGCTAGTTTGTCAGCCTTTTCCCCGCTGGATGCTCCAGGGACCTCAAGAATGCACGCTCCGGTAGCCGCTCGCCGGAAGCGCAGTCCCCCAGGGATGTCCATGTCCGTTAGTTGGACCTTGGTCCTAGCCTCCGCAATCACATCTTTGTATGTGACGCCTTTTTTTTCAGCTTCCGGTTGTAGGGTAAGCACGACGGCTGCAGATCGTGGCGCTTTCAGCTTTGCGGCTTTTGCTTTTTCTGTTTGCTGCGGCGGAGCCACACGCTGTGCCGTCTTCCGCTTGTTTCCCTTGCTCGCAACCACATTCCAGCCCTCTTTCATAGTGGTGGGGGCAGGAGGCAGCGAGCGGGGTGTGGGGGACTCCTTTGCTGACTGGTTTGAAGTCCCACCTCCCTTCTTTTTAGCCGTTTTGTTGGCCTTTTTTGTAGCTCCAGGAGCTGGAGCAGACTGTGGCTTTTTGGTGGCATCTATCACTTTTTTCCCACTGGGGCCAGCAGTTGCTCTCGCCGCAGAAGAAGCTGTGGATGTTGCAGCCTGCTTCTTATTGTCTGCTGCCAATGCCGGTCGCAATTGCTTAGCCGGCAGCAGACGACCCTCGGCTTCTAGTCCGTCCAGACGTGCGCTTACAATCGCTCCCACCTGGAGAGCCACTGCACGCGTTAATTCCTCGTCCAAGAGAGCGGGCGTCAGGTCGATCGACGGTTGGCTAATGCGCGACGGCAACTTTTCCTTCGGGACCGGCAGCGTATCCAACGTCATCGTGTCTGGCATGTCTGCGTCCTCGCTTGGTCCGGAGGGCAGAACCTCCCGCACAGGACTCTCCCTCCGCCTCCCTCGCTCTACTTCTGCCTTAAGTTGGGCCAGTTCCCCGCGGAGGCTGGCCATCTCTGCTTGCAGGCGACTATTCGCCGCCTGCAGTTGGCGAGTCTCGTCTGAGATCGAGCGCTCGCTTAAACTATCAAACGCTTTCGCGATAGTTTCTGCCGCCTGTTTAAGGGCCCGCACATAGGTTCCCTTCAGATTCTTTGATGATGAGGCCACGTTCTCGATAATCTTCACGTGGTCCGCCACCAACTTGGAGAGGTCTACCGCAGACTTCTCATTCACGTCTTCACAGACTGAGGGTGACTTGGAAAAACTTTCCCGCAGTCGTCTTGCCACTTTTGCCTGGCTTGCAATGTCCAACTCCGCCTCAATCTCGAGAGCCTCTCGTTTGGCCTCGTTGAGGGCTCTCTTTGCCGCTGCAAGACCAACGTATTGGCCTGTCGTAGGTGGGCGTCCCCTTGAGCGCTTGATCTTTTCCTCTTGACCTTCTGGCTCAGGGGAGCCCAATGCCTCCCAGTCATCTAACAGAGGCTCGTTTGCCCCTCCACTGGCTCTTTTTGCGCCAACATCGGCCCAAAATCTCCGCTTATTGGTCCCTGCAGAGGAGCTCGAGTTCGACCTCGACCTGACCGTTCTCAGAGTGCAGTCTGACTGGTCACTCTCGTCAGCACTTGCGAGCATATCTGCCACGCTTTCCGCCATTTTTTCAGCGCCGCTCTCCTTCAATTTCCGGCTGCGCTTTTCTACCTTTGTGCCCTTTATTTTGGGCTTCCCTTCTACGCTTTTAAATTTGATTTTTAAGTTTTTAGTTTCCATACAGTTCCCACGAGTATGGGGGATATAAGTGGTCCATCCAAGCGGTACCCCCTGCACCTGGATAAGCCTTAGCGTATCCCGTTAGAGTGTCGGCCGGTACACTAACGGGGGAAGCACTAGCGACTGACTCCACTTCAGCCATGCATCCTCTCGCGGTGCTCCGCCGCTTAGGATTAGGAGTGATTTTTTATTGAGGTTTTCTTCCTCGCAGCCCAGCCGATTAAGGCAAGGCCCCCGGTGCTTGTCCGAAGCCGCAAAACATGACTACGACCCCGACAAGAGCAACGGTTGGTCCGGCGTCGACTATATGTCGAATGCTCTTGGCACAGCGCCGCACCCGTCACAACCATTTCTGGAGCGACCCCCCTCATTTTGGACGGCCCAAAGACCACCCAGTCCCCCCAGACCAATAAGTCGACAAAAGTCCTCAAAAGAGGTAAGACCCAAATTTGGCCTGGACAGCCCAAAAAGACCGCCAAACCCATAGCAGCCTTGCCGGCCACCGCCACCTACTTGACCGAAAACGGTCCCTCTAAAGAGGTTTACCCACCCCCCGGACTCATCCACAAGGACCTCTGCTGGACAGAGAACCTGTGGAGAGACCCCCCCCCCCCCCCCCCACGACAGGACATTGGCAGCACCGGTAAGCAATAACTTGAAAAACCAAGAAATTACTTACCGTTGCCCCCGGGGCGCACCGTCCAGGTACCCTTCCCTTACCCCCAGATCACTCGGATCAAGAGGAATGAGAAGGGACCTGGCCCACTTGGAGGTTTCCTGTCCGTAGCGCCCCAACCTAACCTAACCTTTTTTTTTTTTTTTTTTTTTTTTTTTTTTTTTTTTTTTTTTTTTTAAGAGGGGAAATGCGTTACGCATACCACCCGGCGCGGGGACGGGCCGGGATGGTTATGTGGGACTCCCTGTTGTGGGCTAATGAGACCCCAGGTTTACCCACTAAAACCCCTCTGTTGGCCGCCTCAAGGCTATAAGGCGGGGCACGGGAAACGACCGAGAGCATGCTTCCGAAACCCCGCCAGCGGCTGTCCGATCTTTGGACTCGACTTCGGAGGGAGTATTCCTCTGTCACTTTAAAAAGGTGCGCCGTTAAGTCGGCGTACTGGCCATCCCAGGGACCCTCGTGTAGGCGACAGGCGTCCCCGAGCCTGCCGCCCACGGGTACCCTTAAGGAGGAAGTCGGCGGTCGTACGCCAAACGCCTCCGTCCTACGCGTTTGCGGCGCATCGGTTGGGAGGCGGGATCTTCTTCCCTTTCTCTTTCCGCGGTCTCTTTCCTTGCTATTACGCCTTCGCAGAAAGAGACCACCGCTTTCCATGATCCCTCGCTGTCTGCCATAGTTTTCACTACGGCAGGCAGGGAGAGGTCGCGCCCCACTACAGCCACGAGTGTGGCCCGCTGTTCTGTCCAAGCTGGGCATACAGCCAGCGTATGTTGTGCCGTGTCTTCAGCAGCACCGCACCCGTGGCATATCGGCGTCGGTTCTCGGCCCAATCTGTTGCACAGATATCGTCCAAAACACCCGTGTCCTGTAAGGACCTGCGTCACTCGGAATGTTATAGGGCCATGGTCCCGGTCAAGCCATTGTTTTAGGACCGGACGTATTGCCTCTATAGTTAGGTGACCAGCAATAGGATGCGCCAGTCTCTCCTCCCAAATGTCCACCATTTCCAGCCGAATTGCTTCGCGCCGTCCATCTATTTCTCTTGGTGCTGGTGCCTCATCCCTCTCATGCATCTCCTCGCGCCAGCGGTAAACAGCTGCGAGGGCTCTTGCATCGAGGTCCCAGGGCAAGGATCCCGCTAGAGCACACGCAGCATCCGTAGATATGGTACGGTATCCCCGGATTACCCGTAGCGCCATTGCTCTTTGGGCTTTTCTCAGCTGAGTAGCGTTTTGCCTTCCAATGGCGTCAGCCCAGACGGGTGCGCCATATAACGCCATGGAGCGCACGACTCCCGTGTACAAACGGCGGCATGAAGCCTTGGGCCCTCCCAAGTTCGGGAGTATACGCCCCAGGGCCGCGGCTGTGCTGAGCAGTTTTGGAGCCAAGTGTTCGAAATGGGCCCGAAAGTTCCATTTGCTGTCAAGCATAACGCCCAGGTAGCGCAGGGTCGACCTGACAGCAATCGGGACCCCGCCCACTATGATTTGGGCTCCTACCGGAGGACCTCTACGGTGGCCATAAAAACAAATGGCCTCGGATTTCTGTAGGCCGACTTCCAGGCCCAACCGCCTTATACGGTTTACAACGTGGGCTACACCCGCAGTTGCCAAAATGGCCGCATCGCGGAAACTGGGTCCGCGGGCCGTAACCAACGTATCATCGGCATAACAAAACACGTCAACTCCAGGAAGGTTTGCCCCCCGCAAGACCCAGTCGTAGCCGACATTCCAAAGTAGCGGGCCCAAAACCGATCCTTGAGGGACACCGCACTCCATCCTTTTCTGTCCCCAATTTCGCTGCCCAGGCCAGGTCACAAATCGCTCACTTAAATAGGCCCTGATAATATGGGCCAGGTGAGGAGGAACCCTGTGGTAGCGCAAAGCCTCATTTACAGTTTCCCAGGGCATGGTGTTGAAGGCGTTGGCTATGTCTAGCGACACAGCCAAGACGACCTCGCCCCGAGAAACAGACTCCTGTGCCAGTCTTTTCACTTGCAGGATCGCGTCCACTGTAGAACGGCCGCTCCTGAAGCCGTATTGATTTCCGGCCAGGTCTGGACCAACCCCTCTTAAATGCTTGTTGAGGCGGGACGCTATGATGCGCTCGAATAGCTTCCCCACCTCATCAAGCAAAACAATCGGCCGGTACGCTGAAGGCGAATCAGACGGACGACCCTCTTTCTTTAGCAGTACCAGTTTTCCCGATTTCCATGCTACTGGGAAGCGGCCCTGCTCCAGGCATGCCGTGAAGAGACGGATAAGTCGCGGCTCCAGCTCTTTCAGCGCGAGGGCCCAAGCGCGGCCGGGGACTCCATCTGGACCTGGGGCAGTGTTCTTGGCTCGCATCTTAATCACTGCTACGCCAAACTCAACCGTTGTTACAGGTGGCACTTCAGCTTCCTCCACTTCGTCTGCTCGTGGTGGTGCCATTGCTGGCGGCCTGTTGTTTCTTCCTCTAGGGAACAATGCCGAAACCACGTCGCTGACAAACTCGGGTTCCAACGTTTGGGTGAGCGGGGGGCCCCAGGAGCGCAATTTGTTTCTTACGAGCTTGTAGGGCCGGCCCCAGGGGTCCGCATTCAAGGTGTCGAGGAATGCTTCTCTGGCAGCGTCCATGGCATTTCCAATGGCGGCTTTTAGGGACTTCTTTGCCTCCTTATACAAGGCGTAAAGGTTCCTTTCTGCGTCTTCGTCTGTTCGTCGGCGCCTCTGCCTTGTGTACCGACGCCGCGCGGCTGTACACTCCTTGCGTATTAGTGCAAGCTCAGCAGTCCACCAGTACACCTTTCGTTTTTGTGGTGGAGGCTTGGCTCGGGGCATCGCCGTATCGCATATTAGTGTCATGGCATCCCGGAACCAGGATGCTTCCGTCTCCACCACTACTTCACCTTCCGGCGAAGGAAGCCACGCCTGTACAATAGCCGCCTCTAAAAGAAGGTCTCGATCCATTTTACCGAGAGCCCATCTTGGACCTCCGCCGCCAATCGGTAGCGTGCAATTTTGGCCAGTTTGAGCTGATGGCGATGTGGAGACGTCGTAACGAATGTACAGGTGATCGGACAACGTCTCCACATCTTCCAGTACCCTCCAATCATGGACACAGCGTGCCAGGGCGGCATTTGTGAAAGACAGATCCACTATTGATCCGCCCTGTTGCCGCACGCACGTGTTAGCAACTCCCTGGTTGGCTAGAGTCAGCCCTGATGCAAGTGCCCACTCTTCAACGACCTCACCGCGCACGTCCGTCGCCGGCGAACCCCACGCAGTGGACTTCGCGTTAAAATCTCCAGCGACGACCACTGATCCCCGGCCATAAAGCTGGCTGACTCGGGTGCCTACCTCCGCCAGGAACCGTTCGAATTCAGCCAAACAGCGATTTGGAGAAAAGTAGATGCCGACAAAAGTGACACGTTCATAATTTGCCGACACATAACCTTTCCCCCGGACAACGCTTTCGAATGTGCCTCCTCTTGCCACCAATGCGACAACTCCGTCTATGTCAGCTACCCAATCGCTTCGCGGTGGGACTGAGTACGGCTCAGCCACAACTGCCACGTTAATACTCCACTGAGCCAGGGATTGCAAAAGCAGATCTTGAGCCCTGGCGCAGTGATTGAGGTTAGTTTGCAACACCTTTATTGTCATTAATGGTCGGTCGTTACAATGTCCATCTCAGCTTCTTCCACCGCACCGGTGGAGGGGATAACAGCCTGGGAGGGGGCCTGGGGGCCATCGCCAGCGCGTTTTGTATTCTTTGGGCTAGGGTTGGTGCACGCTTTGGACCCGATTTTATGGTCCGCAGGTTTTCCCGCAGCATGACACAGGATACATTGAGTTGATCCAGAGCAAGCTGACCTCTTATGTCCTGGTTGACCGCAGTTATAGCAGCGGTTACTGTAGTCTTCAGTCGCTGTGCATTGAACTCCAGCATGCCCCATCTGCAGGCAGCGGAAGCACCTCATGGGTCTTTCTTCAAGAAGGCTAACTTTAGCCGAGAGGCCCCAACCGAGTTCAAGGCGACCAGCCTGAGTGACTTTCTTGGCTGCCGTAACAGGGCAGCGCACCCACAGAGTGCCGAGTCTTCTGATACCTCGACGAACCTCACCGGTCTTTACCAGGTCTGTTGAGCACTCGCCGACGCTGGCGATCGCAGCTACTACCACCTCGGGCGATATTGAGTCGTCCAACTCTGTCAAACGGAGCTCTGCGCATTTGACAGGTCTTGATACACGAACAGCTTCTGGACCCAGCTTTTCCGCAAGCGCTCTGGCCAGTTGGTCGGCCTTATCACCACTGGTGGTTCCTGGGACCTCTAGAACGGTGCCCCCAGTGATTGCGCGCTTGATTCGCAATGCAGAAATGCCGAGTCCAGCCAAGTCGACCCTACTCTTGGCCTCCGTAAGTACATTCGCATACGTCACCCCCCTTTCAACTGCCTCTGGGAGCAGTGTCAGAACCACCGCTGATGAACGCGGGGGCACTAGTTTGCGTACCTTCTTTGGTTGCTGTTTCTGTTTCGGTTGTGTTTTGGAAACAGCATTGGCCGCCTTCTTTTTCTTTTTGCCCTTGGGGCCCACCTTTTGCCATCCTTCCTCTGTTGAGGGACCTGGAGACGCTGGATGGGACCGAAGGGTTGCCGTACTCTGGCTGACAATGGGCTGTGGGGCAATGCTTTTCTTGCCTTTGCCCTTGCCCTTGCCCTTGCCGCTGATCTTTTGCGGCTCTTCAGTATAGTTTGGTGGACCCTTCTTGCCAGGGACAGAGGCCACTGGCATCGCGGGCTTTTGGACGACGCTCACGTTTGAAGCCGACTCTTTCCTCTTGTCGCTTGCCAGAGGTGGACGGAGACTTTGGGCTGGCAATAGTCTGCCTTCTTTCTCCAAACCATCAAATCTAGCATTAATCATGCTACCTACTTGAGTTGTAACAGCCCGGACAATGCTCTCTATGTCTAGGGCCGCAGGTTCGTTAGACTTAGCCTTCTTTTTGGATGGCGCCGGTGGATGAGGTCCCAACGACGCAGATTGAACCACGTTCATCTCCTCTATGGGAAGCGAACTCCGATGTGAAATTTCAAAGCGTTGCATTTCCTCGCGAATTTTTCGGAGCTCAGAGCGGACATCTGCCAGTTCCGCTTTAAGGCGCTTGTTCTGTGCTACTAGTTGCCGGGTTTCGTCGGATACCGTGTGTGTCCTAAGCTCCTCAAAGACCTTCTTCATTTCCTTGGCTGAGTCCTTTAGGGCCTTTTGAAAGGTACCCTTAAGATGACTGGACTTTTGGGCCACCATGTCAATGGTTTCTAGGCTGACAAGGACGCGATCATCGAGGTTCACATCCTCGTCGGTGGACATTTCCGATAGTCTTACTTGGCGGGTTTTATAAGACAGACATAAGTCCTCCGCCTCTTCTTCGTCGCGAAGCCGAAGTTGTTCACGTTTCGCCTTATTGGCCCCTTCAACAGCCTTTGCATAGCCGACGTTTTCCTCCGTGTTGGGGGAACGGCCTTTTCCTCTGCGTGCAGGCGCCACAATTGCCGATGTACTAGGACCATCGTCAACATTCGGCGACCTAGATCGTGACCTTTCATTCGAAAGGCGCCGTCTCTTGCTAAAGAAGCGACTCTCATTCGCTGGGGAGCGTGAGCGTGATCGAGACCGGTTTGAGCGCATTGACCGGGCTGAGCGCATGGACCGGACAGAGGTAACACTCCCGTCCGAGTCTGTTGCGGAGACCTTTTCCGCGTCTAGACGCTCAAGCGTCACTTTTGCG
The DNA here is from genome assembly GCF_910591565.1 of Cydia splendana. Lineage (NCBI taxonomy): Eukaryota > Metazoa > Arthropoda > Insecta > Lepidoptera > Tortricidae > Cydia > Cydia splendana. The sequence goes on along the minus strand of NC_085967.1, from coordinate 23,273,000 downwards.
ACTTTCGTCGCCACCTTCGTCGTCAATTCCGAATCAGAAGCAACATTCTTTGTCCGATCTTCGTTTGCAGGGGTCAGGTTGGATTTGGGTTTTTGTTGGGTTTGTTTTTTAAGATTATTCAATTGCATAATAAGTCCCACGAGTAGAGGAGAAATAAATTTCCACGGAAGGCAGAGATCCTCGATGCCTAGGTGGCCCTATTAACACTGTGAGGTCGGGCGGTATCACAGGTTTGGATTCTCATGACTGGTACTCACTCCAGCCGCTCCGAAGAGCATCTTGACGCGGAAAGCCGACACGCCAAGAGTTATGGATTTTTTATTGGGGTTTACTCCCCTTGACCCGGCCGATTAAGGCAAGGTTACCGGTTCCGAGGGCAGGCCTAAAACATGACCAGAACCCACCCCGGGATAACGGTTCGGCCGACGGTGACCGTAGTCTGCACCACTAACTTCTTCCCCGAAGCTAGCAGCACCCGCCGCCCTAGGTGGTTTTTATAGAGGTATTCCGTCCTCGCGGTCCCCGTCCAACGCCAGCGACCCTCGTGCCGACCCCGCGGGCCGGGTTACGAGTTGGCCGACAGCTGACCTGAGTCAACCGTCGCCCTCACCATGGGTAATTTTTATAGAGGTTTTCTTCCTCGCAGCCCCCACCCCGAAGGGAGACGGCCGCCGCTCCTGGCACCAACGGACCAAGTTTGCGGTTTTGACGATGCACGCACGACATCGCACGACCACCACAGGCCAATGGTATTGACCACTAGACCACGGCTGCGTCCTCTGCCACCTCAGGTGGAACTGAGGCATGACGGGGGCAGCCAACGACACAACACGGCACTGAAGCCAACGCAGGAGCAAGCTCAACTGCACCACGCCTATGACTGGTAGTTCGCAGAGGAAGGACAGCAAACGCGCAACTGAGCGTCTATCCTCCCCCTCCCAGGGTGCACCACGAGGAGGTCTACCAGCCCTTGCACCCCAACCTAACCTAACCTAACCTAACCTAACCTAACCTAACCTAACCTAACCTAACCTAACCTAACCTAACCTAACCTAACCTAACCTAACCTTTTTTTTTTTTTTTTTTTTTGTCGCAGGGGAAATGCGTTTATGCATTCACCCCCGGGCTGGGGACGCCCATTGGGGGGGTGATATGTGGGACTCGCTCCTCCCGTAACTCCCTCTGCTAGTCAGAGGGAGGGGAGGAGAATACCCACTAAAACCCCTGCGGCGTTTCCGTCTATGCCGTTATAGGGGGATGCAATGGGGTCGCGAGCATGTCACCACGGCATCCCCCCGGCAGTCCTGGCCCAGTTAACCGGGAATACCACCAGATTCGGGGAGAGTTAGCAAACGCATAACTATCTCTCCCCCGTCCCGTGTAGGGTTGTGTTATGCGGGTCCCCTACCCGCTGCCCTACTGGGGTATGCCACTGTTCAAAATGGCATACCGCCTGCGTCTCCTTCCCAGTCTTCTGCGTCGGATTGGGAGCGCATTCGGGTCTTCCTCCCGCTCTCTCTCCTTGGTCTCCTTCTGCGAGACAACGGTGTCGCAGAAGGAGACCACTGCCTCCCAGGATCTCTCGCCGTTCAGCATGGCCGCCACGACGCTGTGCAGCGAGAGATCATCCGTCCTAATGGCTGCCGCCAGCGCACTACGCTCCACGACCCAGTGATTGCACACCTCGAGGGTGTGCTGGGCCGTGTCATCCGTCTCACCACATTCATGGCAGGCTGGGGTAGGCTCGCGACCAATCCTGTGCAGGTAGTGCCCGAAGCATCCATGCCCGGTCAGCACCTGCGCCAGTCTGTACCCCACACTGCCATGTGTCCGATCCAGCCATCTGTCCAACGACGGGAGAACTGCCCCTATGGTACGGGTTCCGTAGGGAGAGTTCTCCAGGTCCTCCTTCCATTTTTCGCGCAGCCTTCTCAGCGCGATTTTGCGCGCATTTCGCACTTCTTCAGGAGCAGGGAAATTTCCTGCCTCCCTGCTCCTGATTCTCCGCATATGCGCATCGGCGAGCACCCCAGCGACCAGTTCCCAGGGTGGGGTGCCCGCCAACACACACGCTGCCGCCCATCCTACCGTCACGTACGCCCTGCAAAACCTAACCTAACCTAACCTAACCTAACCTAACCTAACCTAACCTAACCTAACCTAACCAGTCGGTCCCCGGCCGTGGAATGGATCGGACGCGCCCACTGCTGCTCCGAAAGCAGCTCCGCCACGGCGCAGCCGAGGCTCAGCGCTCCGCGAACAGCGCTCCGAGCCCTGCGCCAAAACACTTAGAGCACAAACGCTATAAGTCCAGCGTCTGGTGCTCCATTGCTCCGAGAACAGTTCAGTGAACCGCCAAGTGATCCAAAGTTCAAAGACCCCAGTGCGAAAAGTCAGTGCTCCACGTGCAGCCGCCGCGCCCTGGCGCGGGCGCTCCGTGCGGGACAGCCATCGGATCGGTTGGCCGGCGACCAGCGTACTGAGGCCAAGTGCCCCGCGGTCCTGTGAACCGCTGCTCCAAGGCGCTGGGCGCCGCTGCTCAAGGCGCAGCAAAACGCCACTCCGCGGACAGAACATAAAATAAAAAACTCAGTGCAAAAAATAATAAACAATAACAGTGAAACAATAAACCACAGTGGAAAATATACATAGTGAAACAGTGACAACCTAGTGAAACAGTGAGTTAACCCATACAAGGATTGCAAGGAAAAACCATCACAGCATACAACAAAACAAGGTAAAGTTTTCAATATACAACACAGTGAACACAACAAACACAATAAACTTAGCGAACATAGTGAACATAGTGAACATAGTGAACACAGTGAACACAGTGAATATAAATTAAATAAGCAAACAAATAATAATAATTAAAAAAAAAAAAAAAAAAAACACAAAGATAAAAATAGACAACAAACATGTCAGAAACATCAAAAACCTCACCGATCAAAGAAATCAGACTCACCAGAGCACGCGCCAACAAAAACCAAGACACAGAAGACGATGCGCCACAGACCCAAAATATACGGAATACACAAACAGACAAGGAAAACATGAATGACAAGGACAGACAACATGGAGAAGACCTCTCACTAAGCAGGGAGGAACCAAGAGACCCCTCCCAGCAAACACTGGAAATAAACCAAGACATACAAAAAATACCGACACCAAATCACGACGAAGATATAGAAAAGTCACAAACACAGAACAGAGAAAACGACAAGGAAACAAGGGAAAACACCCAACCAGAAGGGGCAACACGAGAAACGGAGCAGACAATAAACAAAGAAAAGAATGAAACGGACAAAGAACCAGGAAAAGAAAACGAGTCTGATGTTGCAAAGATAACAACAAGGAAGGGAAACAAAGAAACCTCACTCCACAATAAAAAAATAATAACAACAACATCAAATGAAGAAACAACAAGCGAGATAATCGGACTAGACGACTCCATGGAGCACACACAAGGATACGATCTAACGACAACCCGACTGGTAAACATAGTCAATGCACAATCAGCATTAATCCAAAGTCACCTCACACTCAACCGAAGCGTGAAAAAGGAAAGCAAAGAGGCAATATCAGAATCAGTCAAGAAAATACAAAAAGAAGTAGAAAGATACGCACTAGAACTCACCCTAACCGGGAAAATAACAAGAAACAATGACCCGCAAACGACAGCAATAACAACAACAATAACATCACCATCAAATAAAAATAGAAATCAAGCCGTACAAACAGACGAATACACTCCAACAACGGCACCCCAACCCAAAACTCCCGTAGACAAACTAAAGGAAGACATCATAAATGGAGTAAAAACAGAAATAGAAAAACTAATTTATGAACAAAAGGCAGTCAACGAATTAGTAGTCGCAGCACTAACAAGACCAATAGACGATGAAGAAAAAGAGATCGCAACAACAACAACAGCAAAAACAGTGGAAAACAACAATAATAAAAACACAAAAAGAGGAGAAAGGACAGACACACACAGACAGATAAACAAAGAAAGAACAAAAGAAAAACCAAGAGAAGAAACCACAATAACCCAAAAGAGAAACAAGCAAACACCAATCAACGAAAATAATACTAATCAGACACATAGGAAAGTAACCAAAATAAACAATAATAATAACAACAAGACAGAAACCAGTTACGCGGTCATACTAGAAAACATAGACCCTCGAAAAGAAAACGCAGAAACACTAAAACAAGTACAAGATAAGGTAGATGTCATACAACTGGGAGTCGGAATACAGCAAATCAGATATACTAAAAGCAATAAAGTAGTCATAAACTGCGAAAACGAAGAAGACAGAGAGAAACTTAGCACAGCAATCAGAAATAATAACACAGGAGTTACAGTGGAAGTCCCCAAACTCAGAAACCCGCAAATAAAACTAATAGGAGTCATAAACGAAAATGTAGGAGACAAAATAACAGAAGCAATTCATAGACAAAACCCTAATATAACCAGCAATTTATCTGGAAATGAGAAATTAATAAAATATATACGTCACATAAACAGAAGGGACAGCTATACAAAGAACGTGATCATAGAAGTGAGTCCAGAGATATACAACAGAATACAACAACAAAGAAAAATTAGAATAGGGTACCAGTCAGTGATGGCGGTGGAGCAGCAACAACTGCTCCAATGCTATAATTGCATGGGATATAACCACAGAGCATCAATCTGCACTGCAAAAACTAGATGCGGGTATTGTGCAGAAACGCACGACACACGCAAATGCCCAAACCGATACAGCAAAGACCCAAACTGCTCCAACTGCCAGAAGAAGGGAATGGAGCACATCCATGCTGCATACAGCCTAGACTGCCCAGAGTACAGCAAATGGAGCAAAATAGCAAAGATGTCCATACGATACCGATAAGGGCACTCCTAAGACGAACACACACAGCGCAACAACCAATATAACAATACTACAATGCAACCTAGGCAGAGGATTTGCAGCCACAAATGAAATGCTACAAAACATCAGAGAAAAAGAATACGATGTAATATGTATATCAGAACCATATACAATACAGAATAAAATGAGAAACATAGACAACTACGACATATATCAACACTGCGACAATGACAACGACAACATAGAACTTATTGTAAATGCTCCATACTCTACTCCATTCATAGCCACTCCACGAACTTAGAGAAAATTAGACACACCAAAATAATTACTAGCATAGTATAAAATAAACATAATAGTAGATTCAATAGTTAAATGATTGACCGCTCCATGAACATAGAATTAATTGTAAATGCTCCATGCTCCATCCATAGCCACTCTATAGCCATAGCCACTCCACGAACTTAGGGGGAAAATTGTAAAATAGCTGCAGATTTAATAGTTAAATTTAGGACCGCCCCATGAACATAGAATTTATAGTAAATGCTCCATGCTCCACTCATAGCCACTCCACGAACTTAGAGAAAATTAGACACACCAAAATAATTACTAGCATTGTATAAAATAAACATAATAGTAGATTCAATAGTTAAGTGATTGACTGCTCCATGAACATAGAATTTATTGTAAACGCTCCATGCTCCATCCATAGCCACTTTATTGCCATAGCCACTTTACGAACTTAGAGGGAAAATTGTAAAATAGCTGCAGATATAATAGTTAAACTTAAGACCGCTCCATGAACATAGAATTTATTGTAAATGCTCCATGCTCCATCCATATCCATAGCCATAGCCATTTAATAGCCATAGCCACTCCACGAACTTAGAAGGAAAATTGTAAAATAGCTGCAGATATAATAGCGAAATTTAAGACCGCTCCATGAACATAGAATTTATTGTAAATGCTCCTTACTCCATCCATAGCCACTTTATAGCCAAAGCCACTCCACGAACTTAGATGGAAAATTGTAAAACAACTGTAGATATAATAGCGAAATTTAAGACCGTTCCATGAACACAGAATTTATTGTAAATGCTCCATGCTCCATCCATAGCCACTCCACGAACTTAGAGGAAAAATGTAAATGCTCCAGAATAATAGCCTTAGGAAATTAGACACACCAAAATAATTACTAGCATTGTATAATATAAAATAAACATAATTGTAGATTCAATAGTTAAATGTTTGACCGCTCCATGAACATAGAATTAATTGTAAATGCTCCATACTCCATCCATAGCCACTTTATAGTCATAGCCACTCCATGAACTTAGAAGGAAAATTGTAAAATAGCTGTAGACATAATAGTGAAATTTAAGACCGTTCCATGAACACAGAATTTATTGTAAACGCTCCATGCTCCATCCATAGCCACTCCACGAACTTAGAGGAAAAATGTAAATGCTCCAGAATAATAGCCTTAGGAAATTAGACACACCAAAATAATTACTAGCATTGTATAAAATAAACATAATTGTAGATTCAATAGTTAAATGTTTGACCGCTCCATGAACATAGAATTTATTGTAAATGCTCCATACTCCATCCATAGCCACTTTATAGCCATAGCCACTCCATGAACGTAGAAGGAAAATTGTAAAATAGCTGTAGACATAATAGTGAAATTTAAGACCGCTCCATGAACACAGAATTTATTGTAAATGCTCCATGCTCCATGCTCCATCCATAGCCACTCCACGAACTTAGAGGAAAAATGTAAATACTCCAGAATAATAGCCTTAGGAAATTAGACACACCAAAATAATTACTAGCATTGTATAAAATAAACATAATTGTAGATTCAATAGTTAAATGTCTGACCGCTCCATTAACATAGAATTTATTGTAAATGCTCCAAGCTCCATCCATAGTCATTTTTTAGCCATAGCCACTCCACGAACTTAGAAGGAAAATTGTAAAATAGCTGCAGATTTAATAGTTAAATTTAGGACCGCTCCATGAACATAGAATTTATTGTAAATGCTCCATGCTCCATCCATAGTCATTAAAATTGTAAACGCTTCAGGAAATTAGTCACACCATAATAACTTTCAGTATTGTATAAACTCAGTTGCAGGGCATATGGTCGCCCGTATCCATAGCGAGGACCATATGTCTATAAATTTTCAGAATATCATTAAAGCAAAAAAAAAAAAAAAAAAACCTAACCTAACCTAACCTAACCTAACCTAACCTAACCTAACCTAACCTAACCTAACCTAACCTAACCTAACCTAACCAGTCGGTCCCCGGCCGTGGAGTGGATCGGACGCGCCCACTGCTGCTCCGAAAGCAGCTCCGCCACGGCGCAGCCGAGGCTCAGCGCTCCGCGAACAGCGCTCCGAGCCCTGCGCCAAAACACTTAGAGCACAAACGCTATAAGTCCAGCGTCTGGTGCTCCATTGCTCCGAGAACAGTTCAGTGAACCGCCAAGTGATCCAAAGTTCAAAGACCCCAGTGCGAAAAGTCAGTGCTCCACGTGCAGCCGCCGCGCCCTGGCGCGGGCGCTCCGTGCGGGACAGCCATCGGATCGGTTGGCCGGCGACCAGCGTACTGAGGCCAAGTGCCCCGCGGTCCTGTGAACCGCTGCTCCATGGCGCTGGGCGCCGCTGCTCAAGGCGCAGCAAAACGCCACTCCGCGGACAGAACATAAAATAAAAAACTCAGTGCAAAAAATAATAAACAATAACAGTGAAACAATAAACCACAGTGGAAAATATACATAGTGAAACAGTGACAACCTAGTGAAACAGTGAGTTAACCCATACAAGGATTGCAAGGAAAAACCATCACAGCATACAACAAAACAAGGTAAAGTTTTCAATATACAACACAGTGAACACAACAAACACAATAAACTTAGCGAACATAGTGAACATAGTGAACATAGTGAACACAGTGAACACAGTGAATATAAATTAAATAAGCAAACAAATAATAATAATTTAAAAAAAAAAAAAAAACACACAAAGATAAAAATAGACAACAAACATGTCAGAAACATCAAAAACCTCACCGATCAAAGAAATCAGACTCACCAGAGCACGCGCCAACAAAAACCAAGACACAGAAGACGATGCGCCACAGACCCAAAATATACGGAATACACAAACAGACAAGGAAAACATGAATGACAAGGACAGACAACATGGAGAAGACCTCTCACTAAGCAGGGAGGAACCAAGAGACCCCTCCCAGCAAACACTGGAAATAAACCAAGACATACAAAAAAAAATACCGACACCAAATCACGACGAAGATATAGAAAAGTCACAAACACAGAACAGAGAAAACGACAAGGAAACAAGGGAAAACACCCAACCAGAAGGGGCAACACGAGAAACGGAGCAGACAATAAACAAAGAAAAGAATGAAACGGACAAAGAACCAGGAAAAGAAAACGAGTCTGATGTTGCAAAGATAACAACAAGGAAGGGAAACAAAGAAACCTCACTCCACAATAAAAAAATAATAACAACAACATCAAATGAAGAAACAACAAGCGAGATAATCGGACTAGACGACTCCATGGAGCACACACAAGGATACGATCTAACGACAACCCGACTGGTAAACATAGTCAATGCACAATCAGCATTAATCCAAAGTCACCTCACACTCAACCGAAGCGTGAAAAAGGAAAGCAAAGAGGCAATATCAGAATCAGTCAAGAAAATACAAAAAGAAGTAGAAAGATACGCACTAGAACTCACCCTAACCGGGAAAATAACAAGAAACAATGACCCGCAAACGACAGCAATAACAACAACAATAACATCACCATCAAATAAAAATAGAAATCAAGCCGTACAAACAGACGAATACACTCCAACAACGGCACCCCAACCCAAAACTCCCGTAGACAAACTAAAGGAAGACATCATAAATGGAGTAAAAACAGAAATAGAAAAACTAATTTATGAACAAAAGGCAGTCAACGAATTAGTAGTCGCAGCACTAACAAGACCAATAGACGATGAAGAAAAAGAGATCGCAACAACAACAACAGCAAAAACAGTGGAAAACAACAATAATAAAAACACAAAAAGAGGAGAAAGGACAGACACACATAGACAGATAAACAAAGAAAGAACAAAAGAAAAACCAAGAGAAGAAACCACAATAACCCAAAAGAGAAACAAGCAAACACCAATCAACGAAAATAATACTAATCAGACACATAGGAAAGTAACCAAAATAAACAATAATAATAACAACAAGACAGAAACCAGTTACGCGGTCATACTAGAAAACATAGACCCTCGAAAAGAAAACGCAGAAACACTAAAACAAGTACAAGATAAGGTAGATGTCATACAACTGGGAGTCGGAATACAGCAAATCAGATATACTAAAAGCAATAAAGTAGTCATAAACTGCGAAAACGAAGAAGACAGAGAGAATCTTAGCACAGCAATCAGAAATAATAACACAGGAGTTACAGTGGAAGTCCCCAAACTCAGAAACCCGCAAATAAAACTAATAGGAGTCATAAACGAAAATGTAGGAGACAAAATAACAGAAGCAATTCATAGACAAAACCCTAATATAACCAGCAATTTATCTGGAAATGAGAAATTAATAAAATATATACGTCACATAAACAGAAGGGACAGCTATACAAAGAACGTGATCATAGAAGTGAGTCCAGAGATATACAACAGAATACAACAACAAAGAAAAATTAGAATAGGGTACCAGTCAGTGATGGCGGTGGAGCAGCAACAACTGCTCCAATGCTATAATTGCATGGGATATAACCACAGAGCATCAATCTGCACTGCAAAAACTAGATGCGGGTATTGTGCAGAAACGCACGACACACGCAAATGCCCAAACCGATACAGCAAAGACCCAAACTGCTCCAACTGCCAGAAGAAGGGAATGGAGCACATCCATGCTGCATACAGCCTAGACTGCCCAGAGTACAGCAAATGGAGCAAAATAGCAAAGATGTCCATACGATACCGATAAGGGCACTCCTAAGACGAACACACACAGCGCAACAACCAATATAACAATACTACAATGCAACCTAGGCAGAGGATTTGCAGCCACAAATGAAATGCTACAAAACATCAGAGAAAAAGAATACGATGTAATATGTATATCAGAACCATATACAATACAGAATAAAATGAGAAACATAGACAACTACGACATATATCAACACTGCGACAATGACAACGACAACATAGAACTTATTGTAAATGCTCCATACTCTACTCCATTCATAGCCACTCCACGAACTTAGAGAAAATTAGACACACCAAAATAATTACTAGCATAGTATAAAATAAACATAATAGTAGATTCAATAGTTAAATGATTGACCGCTCCATGAACATAGAATTAATTGTAAATGCTCCATGCTCCATCCATAGCCACTCTATAGCCATAGCCACTCCACGAACTTAGGGGGAAAATTGTAAAATAGCTGCAGATTTAATAGTTAAATTTAGGACCGCCCCATGAACATAGAATTTATAGTAAATGCTCCATGCTCCACTCATAGCCACTCCACGAACTTAGAGAAAATTAGACACACCAAAATAATTACTAGCATTGTATAAAATAAACATAATAGTAGATTCAATAGTTAAGTGATTGACTGCTCCATGAACATAGAATTTATTGTAAACGCTCCATGCTCCATCCATAGCCACTTTATTGCCATAGCCACTTCACGAACTTAGAGGGAAAATTGTAAAATAGCTGCAGATATAATAGTTAAACTTAAGACCGCTCCATGAACATAGAATTTATTGTAAATGCTCCATGCTCCATCCATATCCATAGCCATAGCCATTTAATAGCCATAGCCACTCCACGAACTTAGAAGGAAAATTGTAAAATAGCTGCAGATATAATAGCGAAATTTAAGACCGCTCCATGAACATAGAATTTATTGTAAATGCTCCTTACTCCATCCATAGCCACTTTATAGCCAAAGCCACTCCACGAACTTAGATGGAAAATTGTAAAACAACTGTAGATATAATAGCGAAATTTAAGACCGTTCCATGAACACAGAATTTATTGTAAATGCTCCATGCTCCATCCATAGCCACTCCACGAACTTAGAGGAAAAATGTAAATGCTCCAGAATAATAGCCTTAGGAAATTAGACACACCAAAATAATTACTAGCATTGTATAATATAAAATAAACATAATTGTAGATTCAATAGTTAAATGTTTGACCGCTCCATGAACATAGAATTAATTGTAAATGCTCCATACTCCATCCATAGCCACTTTATAGTCATAGCCACTCCATGAACTTAGAAGGAAAATTGTAAAATAGCTGTAGACATAATAGTGAAATTTAAGACCGTTCCATGAACACAGAATTTATTGTAAACGCTCCATGCTCCATCCATAGCCACTCCACGAACTTAGAGGAAAAATGTAAATGCTCCAGAATAATAGCCTTAGGAAATTAGACACACCAAAATAATTACTAGCATTGTATAAAATAAACATAATTGTAGATTCAATAGTTAAATGTTTGACCGCTCCATGAACATAGAATTTATTGTAAATGCTCCATACTCCATCCATAGCCACTTTATAGCCATAGCCACTCCATGAACTTAGAAGGAAAATTGTAAAATAGCTGTAGACATAATAGTGAAATTTAAGACCGCTCCATGAACACAGAATTTATTGTAAATGCTCCATGCTCCATGCTCCATCCATAGCCACTCCACGAACTTAGAGGAAAAATGTAAATACTCCAGAATAATAGCCTTAGGAAATTAGACACACCAAAATAATTACTAGCATTGTATAAAATAAACATAATTGTAGATTCAATAGTTAAATGTCTGACCGCTCCATTAACATAGAATTTATTGTAAATGCTCCATGCTCCATCCATAGTCATTTTTTAGCCATAGCCACTCCACGAACTTAGAAGGAAAATTGTAAAATAGCTGCAGATTTAATAGTTAAATTTAGGACCGCTCCATGAACATAGAATTTATTGTAAATGCTCCATGCTCCATCCATAGTCATTAAAATTGTAAACGCTTCAGGAAATTAGTCACACCATAATAACTTTCAGTATTGTATAAACTCAGTTGCAGGGCATATGGTCGCCCGTATCCATAGCGAGGACCATATGTCTATAAATTTTCAGAATATCATTAAAGCAAAAAAAAAAAAAAAAAAAAAAAACTAACCTAACCTAACCTAACCTTTTTTTTTTTTTTTTTTTTTTTTTATACAGGGGAAATGCATTACGCATACCACCCGGGCGCGGGGACACCCGGGTGGTTATGTGGGACTCCCACGAGAATCCGGTCTACCCACTAAAACCACCTGTTTGTCACCACGGTGCTGTAAGGCGAGGCCACGGGAACAATCTGTGTACACTACCATGGCCTCGCAGCGGCTGGCTGTTAAGCCCCATCTCCGGGAAATTGATTTCCCTACCGGCATTTGGGGCGTGATTTGGTTTTAGCACACCCTTCGCCTCGAGGACCTAGTTTCAATCGGATGGCTGTCGTCCCCTTGACTGCCACCCAAAGGTCTTCATTAAGGCGGCAGGCGGCGGTCATGGGCGACCCGCCTCCGCCTTGCTCTTTTGCGCCGCAGCGGGTGAGCATCTACATCCTCTTCTCGCGCGCGCTCCGCCGCTTCTTTTTGGGTCATGACCACCTCGCAGAAGGTGGTCATAGCTTTCCAGCATCGTTTGTTTTCTGTCATTGCCTTTACGACGGTCGGCAACGACAGATCAGCCCCAATTGTCGCAACTAAATTATTGCGCGGCGCTACCCAACTTGGGCAGTCCGCCAGCGTGTGCTGCGCTGTATCTTCTGCACTGTTGCAGTGGTGACACGCTGGCGTTGGCTCCCGTTTAGACTTCTCGCACAGGTACTTGCCAAAGCACCCATGGCCCGAGAGTACCTGTGCGAGATGGAAAGACACCACACCGTGCTGTCTACCGACCCATTCTTTAAGGACAGGCTGGATAGCTCCGGCTGTCCAGTGACCGGCGCATGGATTCCTTAGCCTCTCACCCCATTTTCGGAGAACGACAACGCGAGCATTCGTCCGCCAGCGCTTCACCTCTTCGAGCATAGGCTCCTGATCTCTGGCTCGAGATTCCGAAATCCGCCTATATATGGTCGCCAGTGCTTTTGCCTCCAGATCCCAGGGCGGGGTCCCGGCCAAGGCGCATGCCGCATCACTGGAGATGGTGCGATATCCTCTGATGGCCCTTATCGCCATGATCCTTTGAGGTCTTCGTAGAAGTATTTGGTTTTCGGCGCTAAGGGCATCTACCCAAATGGGTGCACCGTACAGGGCCATCGACCTCACTACCATCGTGTATAGACTGCGGCAGCCTACATTTGGCCCCCCCATGTTTGGTAGGAGTCGGCTAAGCGCACCGGCTGCTCCTAGAAGCCTAGGAGTCAGGCGCTTAAAGTGCTCCTTAAAGTTCCACCGGCTGTCGAGGACGAGTCCCAGATATTTCATCGTCGACCCAACGCCGATGGGAACTCCACTCACTACAAGCTGAGCGCCAGCTGGAGGTGCTTTTCTAGGTCCATGAAAGCAGATGGCCTCCGACTTATGAAGAGCAACCTCTAGACCCAACCTACGGATCCTTGTTACCACTTGGGCTACTCCCGCCGTAGCCCTTAGCGACGCCTCCCTGAACGTGCTAGCCTTCGCTGAAATGAGAGTGTCGTCGGCATAGCACGTCAGTTCAATCCCCGGAAGATTTCTGCCACGTAGCACCCAGTCATACCCAATATTCCACAGGAGTGGTCCCAGTACCGACCCCTGCGGAACACCGCATGACATGATTTTCAGACCCCATCCGTTATCATTTGGCACCGGGTACTTGACAGCCCTCTCTGATAAGTACGCCTCGATAATGTTGCGCAAATACCTCGGCACCGCATGGTATCTGAGTGCTTCCTTAATGCACCCCCAAGGCAGAGTGTTAAATGCGTTCGATATGTCCAACGACACTGCGAGGACCACCCCGCCTTGGGACACTGCCTCCTCTCTCAGGGTCTTAACTCTGGCGATCGCGTCAATTGTGGATCGGCAGTGACGAAAGCCGAACTGATTTTGGCTAAGATTTGGCCCCACATTTTCGAGGTGCTTGAGGAGGCGAAGCGAGATGATACGCTCGAAAAGTTTACTCACCTCGTCGAGTAAGACGATCGGTCGATAAGCCGATGATGAGTCGGCCGGACGTCCCATCTTTTGAATAAGGACCAGTTTCCCTGTTTTCCACATCCGTGGAAACCGACCCTGTTCGAAACATGCGCTGAAGAGTGCTCTCACCCGGGGTCCAAGAGGACCTATTGCTAGCACCCAAGCACGGCCTGGTATGCCATCGGGGCCTGGCGCTTTATTTTTATTTATCCGGAGCACAGCGGCACCAAGTTCGCCCTCAGTGACCACTGGTACGTCGGTATCATCTGCACCTGCATCAATCGGCGCCATTGGGGGTGGTATGAACTCCGGTGTATCCGGGAAGAGAGTGTTTACCACCCGCTGCAAGAGTTGGGGCTGAAGAGTCTGTGTCAGCGGGGGTGTCCATGGACGGAGTTTACTCCTCACCATCTTATATGGTCTCCCCCAAGGATCGTTATTGAGACTCTCCAGCATCTCCTTCTCAGCCCGGTCTTTAGCTCGACCAATAGCCGTCTTAAGAGAGACAGCTAGCTCTCTGTAAGTTGCATAGAGCTGTGCCTCCTCGTTAGCATCTCGCCGTTGCCGCCTGCGACTCCTTGTGTACTGGCGTCGCGCTGCGATACACGATTCTCGCAGTTGTGCCAATTCTGCGGACCACCAATACACTTGGCGTTTTGGAAGAAAGGGCCCCGCTCGTGGCATGGCAGCATCACAGGTGTCAGTCATGGCATCCCTTAGCCATGAGGCTTCAACTTCGACGTCCAAAGAACCTTCGGGTGCCGGCAGCCAGGCCTTAACGAGGGCCGCCTCCTCCAGCACTTCACGGTCCAGTCGTTTTAGCGCCCATCGAGGGTTGTTCCCCCTTGGAAGATTTCTAGGGCTTATCGACACGGTCGTGGGTGTGGAAATATTGAACCTAATGTAGCGATGGTCCGAAAGGGTCTCTACATCCTCCAAACATTTCCAGTCGTTAACACGCCGTGCCAGAGGAGCGCTCGCAAACGTAACGTCGACAATTGAGCCCCCCTGTTGCCGCACACATGTGTTCACGGTCCCCCGATTTATCACAGCCAGTCCGTACGCAACAGCCCATTCCTCCAGGCACTGCCCAAAAGGATCTGTTACCCGAGAACCCCACTCCCTGGACTTTGCATTTAAATCTCCGGCAAATAGAACAGGTGTCGGGTGCAGCTGTCTGACTATGGCACCCACTTCCACGAGGAACTGCTCAAAATTCGCTAGACTATCGTTGGGCGAGAAGTAGGCACCAACAACAGCAATCTTCTCATATGTTGCCGCCACAAAACCGTGACCCCTTACGACGCCTTGAAAAGGTGGGGAGCTAGTTGCGCTCCGCGACACCAGGGCCACAGTACTGTCTAGGTCCCCGACCCATTCTGCTCTGGCAGGAACAGTGTATGGCTCCGCTATCACTGCTATATTTATTAACCACTGCGCCATACTCTGGAACAGAAGGTCCTGAGCCCTGACGCAGTGATTAAGATTCGCCTGCAGAACTTGGATGGCCATATTTAACTGGCGTCCATTTCTGAAACCCCCTGAGTCTCGTCCACAGTAGTAGTGGATGGGTGGACAGGCTGCGAGGAGACCCGGGAGCCATCGCCAGCCTTTGTCTTCGTTCTCTTGGGTGGAGCAGAACAGCTCTTGCTCCCTACCCTATGACCCGCCTCTTTGCCCAACGTTGCACAGACATTGCAATGCGGCGCCGCCGAGCATTCTTTCGCCTTGTGTCCCGCCTGGCCGCAACGGTAGCACAGTTGGGACCTATCTATGTCAGAAGGACATTTTGCCCTCACGTGTCCCGGCTCCAAGCACCGGTAACATCTTTGGGCACGCGCTTCCAGCAGCTTGACATGCGCCGACACCCATCCAACCAGTAGTCTTCCCTTTCCAGCCACCTTTTTAGCTGCAGCGATAGGACAGCGAACCCATACCGAACCTAGGCTCCAGGGATCCGATTTTATGTCGCCCACTTTGACCTCCTGGATCGCACAGTCACCGGCTTGCACAATCGCCGCAGCGATGTCCTCTGATGTCACCGAGTCATCTAGGCCAGATACGCGCAATTCGACACATTTTGTAGGCCGAGACACTCTGACTTCCTCAGGACTGAACAGCTGGCTAAGTTTCTCAGCCAATTTATCTGCTTTTGGACCGCTGGCGGCCCCCGGTACCTCCAGTAGTCGCGCGCCGGTAGCTGCAACTTTGAACCGAACAGATTGAATGTCCAGTTCAGACAAGTCAACCTGTGTTTTGGCCGCTGCAATCACACTTTTATAAGTGATGCCCTTCTCTTCGGCCTCAGGCTGCAAGGACAAGACCACAGCAGTAGAGCGGGGTGGGCGCAGTTTGCTGGCCTCTTGCTTTTGTGACCGTGGTGACGTAGCTGCTCCAATTGCTGCGAGCTTTCCCTTCTGCTGCGGTCCCCTTCCCGCCTTCTTTTTCTTGCCTCCTTTAGCCGCTATGTTCCACGCTTTATCCGTGGCTATAGGGGCTGAAGGCAAAGCCCTAGGAGCAGGTTTGGCGGCACCGCGAACCGCGGCGGCTTCGACTGCTGCAAGGGTCGTCTTCTTCTTGTTCCTCTTCTTCCCTTTCTGGGGCTCCTCTGTGAGATTTGGAGGACCTCGCCGTACCTTTGGATTGGGTTTGGGAGCGGGTTCGGACTCCTGGCTGTGAGGAGCCTGGTGCCTCCGGTCAGCAGCCAACGGGGGCCGCATTGGTTGGGCCGGCAGTAGCCTACCCTCCAGCTCCAAAGCTCCTAACCTCGCGTCTAGCATTAGCCCCATCTGCGCCGTCATGGAGCGCATCATTTCTTCCGTGTTGGGGAACCCTGCAGTATCCTTGCGGGAGCTGCCGGATGGCTGCAGATGTTCTGTGGGCAGAGGTGGGGCTGGGGACGGCCTCTTAAATTGGTCCCGGAAATCTGCTCTCAGCTGTGCCATCTCAGCTTTTAATTCAGTCAGTTGTGCGCGCAGGCTATCATTTTGGGCCTGCAGATGCCTCGTCTCCTCTGAAGTAGTGCGCTCTAAAAGGCACTCGAATGTTTCTTTAATAGACACTGCCGCGTCCTTCAGTGCCTTTACAAACGTGCCTTTTAGATTGCCGGAATTTTTGGCAACCAATGTTATTGCGTCCAGGCTTGTCTGCACGCGCTGGGAGAGCGCAGCCGCAGAGAGGACATCCTGCGCACAGGGCGAGACGGAGCCAGCCAGCCTTGGGCCGCTTGTCTGACTGCGAATTAAAAATGGCAGCTGTATGCCAGCCACTTCTTCTTCTGCCCTCAATCTCATCTCTTCTCTTTTGGCGCGGTTGTACTCTTCTTTGGCTTTGGTGAGACCAACGTACTGTCCCGTGGTTGGGGGCCGACCGCGACCTCGCTTTGAAGCCGACTGAGACCGCTTTTCAGTGGTCTCGTCTGAGTCTGACCCCAAGCCGCCGCGACCGCGCTTCCGCCAGAACCTCCTCCTCCTTTCGGTGTCACTTAGTGAATAACAGCTCATGTCCGAGTCAGACTCGGCACCATCACCATGCTTGTTATCGGGAGCTGGCTCCGAGCGGATACTGAGCATGCTCCCTGTATCGGATTCAATGTCCACACCTTTATCGCCCACGTGAGCTTCCGCCTCTTTCCTCTTTGTGCTACTAGACGGAGCTGGAGTTTGGGACTCATCGCAGCGAGAGAGATTCACCCTTAAGTCCGGAAGCGATCTCCGACTCCCCGGTCGACTCTGTGATTCTTCTCTAGTTAAGGCTTCCGGTACCTCGCTCTTTGAGGGAGACACTGTCCTTGCCGACACCACCGTGGTCTCCTTGGATTCTTTGGAGGTCTTAGGGCCCGGTCTGCCCTTGCCAACGAACCGACCCTTACAGTCCCTCTCTGGCGATCCTCCACCCCTCAGTCTTAGAGTGCCCAGCTCTGAGCACTCTTCCGTATTCGAGTCTAGGTCGTTGGTGTTGGAGTGCGACATCAGGTCACAGTCCTTCACCTCCAGATCAACTAAATCCTTATTCCACGTAGCATCAATGTCCATATTCGTTACGCCAAGGTTGTGTTCACGGAGACCGGCAACCTGCCGGCCTACGAGGCGATTGTTGCCCACCCCTGCATACGGAGGGCAGCCGGTCACCGAAGTGAGCGGACGGGATTCCTCCTTTTGGAGACCCGCCAGGGGATTATTTTCACAATCAACCTTCATTTTACTTTACCGATGCTCCACATCGTCGTCTCTTTTTTCGGGGGTGAGCTCCCCCGCACGCTTGGCACTGGACTCCCTCCAGCCATGCATCCCATCGGCACGATCTGCTCACCTTGGGATTGGGGATTTATTATAGTGGTTTTCTCCACGCAGCGCTACTCTCAATGAGCAGCGCCCCCGGCCCGCTACGTGCAGGTTACGGGTTGCCCGACAGGGGGCCGAAACCCATCCAGCAGCCACATGACTGTGACCGCCAGGCCTGCCGCGCCGCGAGCCTTGAAGGCTCGCCATCCCACACCGCCAAATCGGCCGCTGGCCCTAAACGGGGCCCCGACAACAGACGGTGCAATCGCACCACCTCCACGACAGCTGCATTCCCTGACACTTCAGATTAGCTGAAGCATGTCGGGAGCAGTCAACCATAATGACACGGCACCAAAGCCAACGCAGGAGATGACTCAACTGCCATGACCACACTGACTGGTAGTTCGCAGAGGGAGAATGGCGAACGCGCAACTGAGCGGCTATCCTCCCCCTCCCAGGGTGCACCACGAGGAGGTCTACCAATCCCGCACCCCAACCTAACCTAACCTAACCTAACCTTTTTTTTTTTTTTTTTTTTTTGTCGCAGGGGAAATGCGTTTATGCATTCACCCCCGGGCTGGGGACGCCCATTGGGGGGGTGATATGTGGGACTCGCTCCTCCCGTAACTCCCTCTGCTAGTCAGAGGGAGGGGAGGAGAATACCCACTAAAACCCCTGCGGCGTTTCCGTCTATGCCGTTATAGGGGGATGCAATGGGGTCGCGAGCATGTCACCACGGCATCCCCCCGGCAGTCCTGGCCCAGTTAACCGGGAATACCACCAGATTCGGGGAGAGTTAGCAAACGCATAACTATCTCTCCCCCGTCCCGTGTAGGGTTGTGTTATGCGGGTCCCCTACCCGCTGCCCTACTGGGGTATGCCACTGTTCAAAATGGCATACCGCCTGCGTCTCCTTCCCAGTCTTCTGCGTCGGATTGGGAGCGCATTCGGGTCTTCCTCCCGCTCTCTCTCCTTGGTCTCCTTCTGTGAGACAACGGTGTCGCAGAAGGAGACCACTGCCTCCCAGGATCTCTCGCCGTTCAGCATGGCCGCCACGACGCTGTGCAGCGAGAGATCATCCGTCCTAATGGCTGTCGCCAGCGCACTACGCTCCACGACCCAGTGATTGCACACCTCGAGGGTGTGCTGGGCCGTGTCATCCGTCTCACCACATTCATGGCAGGCTGGGGTAGGCTCGCGACCAATCCTGTGCAGGTAGTGCCCGAAGCATCCATGCCCGGTCAGCACCTGCGCCAGTCTGTACCCCACACTGCCATGTGTCCGATCCAGCCATCTGTCCAACGACGGGAGAACTGCCCCTATGGTACGGGTTCCGTAGGGAGAGTTCTCCAGGTCCTCCTTCCATTTTTCGCGCAGCCCTCTCAGCGCGATTTTGCGCGCATTTCGCACTTCTTCAGGAGCAGGGAAATTTCCTGCCTCCCTGCTCCTGATTCTCCGCATATGCGCATCGGCGAGCACCCCAGCGACCAGTTCCCAGGGTGGGGTGCCCGCCAACACACACGCTGCCGCCCATCCTACCGTCACGTACGCCCTGCAAACGCGTATGGCTACAATTCGTTGGGGCCTCCGCAGTAAGGCTTTATTGGCTGGAGTCAGTTTGTCGGCCCAGATCGGGGCCCCATAGAGGGCCATCGATCGGGCCACTCCAGCATAAAGACGTCGGCATGCGTGGGAGGGCCCTCCCACGTTGGGCAGCAGCCGTCCCAGCTCCGAAGCCGCCGTCATTATGCGGGGAGCAATTTGGCGGAAATGCTCCTCGAAATTCCACCTCCTGTCCAGTGTGAGGCCGAGATATTTGATATGGGGCCTCACCTGAACGTCCAACCTAACCTAACCTAACCTAACCTAACCTAACCTAACCTAACCTAACCTAACCTAACCTAACCTAACCTAACCTAACCTAACCTAACCTAACCTAACCAGTCTCGCGCCAAGCGCCCACACGCTAGCATCGTTTCCGCGCCGCTCCGCGGTCGAAAAATCAAAGTTGCGGGATTTTTAAACCAAATCATACTGTGTTATATATCAAATTGTGCGCGCTGACTCGTTCTATCCTCTTGTGAAAGAATTTTGAAAATCAGACAACTTGGTGAAGTGTGGTGAGCGAAATAGTGCCAGACAACTTGAGGCGGCCAAGGAAACACTTTGTAGTGATTATAATTTTAGTGTTAGGATCACAGTTGTTGTATTTATATACTCTTTAGTGATTGTGCTAACTTGTGGTAATAATAGTTTTAATCGGACACATACGATGTAAGTACATTCACTCTCTAAATCTCAAGTGCCGAATAAAATCAGACTAAAACGCGATTTATTCATAAACAAGATCTATAACATACCATAAACTATATATTTCCGTGTGTGTCTTGTTGAGTTTTATAATCAGTGAAATTTTCAAAATTTTCCCATGAAAAACTATTGAGTTATTCACGAAAAACCGTAACTGCGCAGTTAGTGAAAAACCCATTTCCCATATCGTGCGGCATTTTTTGGCACTGTTATTATATGCCTGTGTCCATTAGATCTATAAAACAATTATTGTATTAGAAATAGCTGCCATAGTTTAGATTTTATTAAATTTTTCCTGAAGTAATAGTTAAATTTCTGAAAATAGTGATATTACACCTCTAATTTCTCATGATTTTCAGTGACGACATATAGTTTTTCCAACACCTCTCGATTCGTCATTTAATAGACAATAAGTGTACTAAGTTTCAGATTTTTAAATAAGATAGGTTTTCTGTTAAGTAATTATAAGTAAAACAAGTCCCTTAAATCGCTCGATATCTATAATTACGTCGTTTGAAACCTCACTTTTTTCCTATGTACTTTTTCCAAAATTTTTAGCTCTTTTCTTGTTTATTGTCGTTAAAAAATAGTTTCTGCACAAAGTTTGATGTATGTTAATTGTTTAGTTTTAGCACAAATAAGATTTTAATTTTAGACAGTAAATTTAACTTTTCCCTTTCAAAATCAAACTTATCACTTATTGTTTTTATATAATACTGTATAATTCACCTATTTCTATATTTTCTTTATAATTCCTAATCTGTATATAGCATAACCCAGACATAATTTGTGATTTTTTGTAAACTTTGAACTTTGACCCCCATTAGCTCGTAAAAATAAGTGACGTCATATAATTTTTAGACACCGTTCGATTCGTCATTTAATGAACAATAAGTATACTAAGTTTCAGATTTTTACATGTAATAGTTTTTGTGTTAAGTAATTATAAATAAAATAAGTCCCCTTATTCGCCCGATTTCTATAATTACGTAAGTTGAAACTTGACTTTTTTCCTATGTACATTTCTTAAAATATTTTGCTCCATTCTTGTTTATTGTTGTTAAAAAGTAGTTTCTGGACCAATTTGAATACAAGTTTACCATTTACTTTTAAGACAAATAGGATTTTAAATTTTGGAGAGTAAATCGAACTTTTTACTTACAAAATCAAACTTAACATCAATTTTTCCAAATAATACTGTATAGCTTACCTATCTCTATATCTTTCTCATAATTTCTAAGCCTTATATATTATAACCTACATATAAACTGTGACTTTTGTATAATCTTGATCTTTGACCCCCATTTTCTCGTGCCTATAAGTATCGACATATAGTTTTCATACACCGCTTAATTTGTCAACTAATAGATAATAAGTGTACCAAATTTTAAAATTTTCGGTACAATAGTTTCCGAGTTAAGTAATATTAAGCTAAACAAGTTCCTATAATTGCCCGATTTCAATAATTACGTAAGTTGAAACTCGACTTTTTTCCTATTAAGAATTTTTAAAATTCGTTGCTTAATTTATGATTAGTATTAGTAAAAACTAATTTCTGTATCATTTTTATTTAAATCTGCCATTTAATTTTTAATAAATTTGTAATTTATTAGAAAAGAATTCGTAATTTGTTATTCCTTGCAAGTTAAATTATAGTGTGTGTTAGATTTATTGGATAGTTATAGTGTATTAAGCCACAATGGCAGATAACACAAGCGTGCTTGACATTAGCGTGGAAGCTGAAGAGGTAGCTCAAGTGCTAGAAACGTCACAGGGCGGAGAAAAAGAGATAATCACACAGATCGAAAACAAACTAAATGCATTTACAATGGATGTACATGAGCTTTTCCGCATAGTTGAAAAGAATTTATCTACCAGTAAAGAACACAAGAGTGTCACAGTCGAGAATAAGAAAACTATATTGGAAGCGTGCACTCAGCTGAAAACGGACTCTGATATATATGAAGCAAACATATTGATGTTGTGTACGAAGTTAGGCTCTGCATCAATATCCACTAAGAATATTCTCAACAAAGCATTAAATAAAGAAAATGAACATTCAATTCACAGAAACGAACTCAAAGACGTGGTATCATCCATTGTCAAGGAGGAACTAAATAACTTTAAACAGGACCTGAAACAAGACCTGAAACTGACAAGCAATCAAAGCGAATCCAACCTTAAATTTACTTACTCTTCTATAGCCGCCAAGCCCAGATCGTTACCATCCACACCTAGCACGCAAACATCAAAACCAGCAATAATTATATCATCCTTAAAGGCCGGCGAAAGCGCGCCTGATACTCTACAGACCTGGAGGAAGAATGTTACTTTCCGCGACACAGACTTTGCTCCTGTAGCTACTAAATACATCTCTAATGGGAAAGTCCGCGTTGAGTTTAAGAATAAACAAGAGCGCGACGTGGCACTCTCAAAAACTAACGAAATAAATGCGGGCGTTACTGCTGAGACATCCCGTTCGCTAAAGCCAATGATCGTCCTCAAGGGTGTCTCCGTGGACGTACCAGCCGATGACCTCGTTGACATCATTACCAACCAGAATCAACCACTAAAAGACTCCGTCAACGAAAGCAATAAAATCAAACTTCACTTCAAAAAAGGCAACAAGAACCCTAAGCTGTATAACGCCGTGCTAATGACCTCACCATCCACCTACAACGCAATAATCAAATTAAATAAAATTAACGTCGACCATCAGAGGGTACATGTGGAAGAACACGTGCCTCTTCTGCATTGCTTCAAGTGTTTGCAATTTGGGCACACTAGGAAGCACTGCAAATCTACAACCACCATTTGCTCACACTGCGCTACACCTGACCATGATTTCAAAACCTGCCCACACCGAGAAGATAAAACAAAAACCAAGTGCCATAATTGCGAAACGCATAATAAACAGCAGTCTGACGATATTAATAAACATATTGTATCGCATAGCGCCACCTCGTCTACCTGCCCCAGAATGCAATCTATGATCAACAAAATTAAATCTCGCATAGAATACGATATTATCTCGTAAATATGTAACTTGTAACTTTCTACCTAAATACCTAAATATATATGATACTGTAAATTAAACAACGATGCTTTGTAGTCTGACTGAATCAAATTAAGATTAATAGTCAATCACTAGGTGGCATCGGTCGGGCGGCCGCCCGCACTCGCTTACTCATGTGAGTCGCGAGACGGGCGGCCGGGCGGCCGCGCCTACCTTATAACTATTATCTCTTGGAGCGTTGGTCGCCCGTACAGTTAGCGGGGGCTAAATGTTCCAACATTTCAATTATTGCATTTCAAACACTAAATACTAAATTTTACCACATTTAATCTTGATTTGAAACTTAAACAAACATATTCTACGTTCTCCTACTCATTGTTAATTTGATCATTTATTGTATGTATAATTTAATAATGTAACTGTTTTGTTCACTACACATTTGCCTATGGCCTGCAGGATTAATTGGTTTCCAAGTGAATCCTGCTGGCTCGGGTGTCCTTTAAACAATATTTCAAATTGCTCTTTGATATAAAAATTCTCTTGAAAGGGGGCGGTGGCCGGGCGGCCGCCCGCACTCACTGAATATTGTCGTGAGGCGGGCGGTCGGGCGGCAATTAGTGTCCCCTTAAACTCTCACCTTTAAAAGCCGGCAAAATAAAATCGCCATTATTAATCATATCCATTTCTCCATGTAAACAAATCCTAACTCCTTGCTCACCCATATGTTGAACACAAAGCGTAAACCGTTAGCGCTGCGTGTCCAATAATAAATCACCCTCCACCCAAAGGGGCAGGTTTTAGTCCGTAGGCGACTGGCGATGGCATCCCATCCTAGGGCGAGATGCCATCCTCAGTCGAGTCGGGCATGCCACCAGGGCCGGCCTGGTGGTATCCAATGAGGATTTCCTTCCCCTACGCAAAAAAAAAAAAAAAAAAAAAAAACTAACCTAACCTAACCTAACCTTTTTTTTTTTTTTTTTTTTTTTTTTTTTTTTTTTTTTTTTTTTTTTTTTTTTGACGGAGTGGGGAATGCTTTTACGCATCCCTCCCAGGCCTTGGGGGAGGCCATAATGGGGAGGGTATGTGGGACTCACTCTTTCGGCTCCCTCTCCTAGCGAGAGGGAGGGAAAGAGAATACCCACTAAACCCCACTCCGGCGTCTCACCCTCTCAGACGTTGTATGGGGGCATCATGGGCTCGCGCATTCATTCTTCCACAATGCCCCCCGTCTCTTCCCGGCATTAGGCCAGGGAACCCGCACCAAAAGAGGGGTGAATCAGGGACGCTTCTGATTCTCCCCCCAGACGTGTAGGGCCGTGCAATGTGGGCCCCATCCCACTGGCCCTACCGAGGGAGGACGCGGTTTACCGCAGCGTACTGCGCACGTCTTCTCCCTCTTCGTCTCTGCCGAAGCGGGGGCGCGTCGGCCGCGTCTTCGCGCTCCCGCTCCGCTGCCTCCTTCTGCGAGATGACCTCCTCGCAGAAGGAGACTACCGCCTTCCATTTTCTCTCGCTGCCCAGCATGGCCGCAACGACGCTGTGCAGCGAGAGATCCGTCGTTCTTATTGCTGCCGTTAGTGTACGGCGCTCCTCCCAACGACTGCAGACCTCTAAGGTGTGTTGGGCCGAGTCATCAGGGTCACCGCATTCGTGACACTGGGGCCCTAATTCCCTCTCTATGTTGTGCAGGTAATGACCGAAGCAGCCGTGTCCGGTCATCACCTGCGTTGCCCTATATGATAGGGCCCCATGTTTCCTCTTCAACCATTCCTCTATATGAGGGAGTACTGCCCCTATGGTGCGTGTTCCATAAGGGGCGTCCTCCAGGCCGTCCTCCCATAACTCTCGGAGCCTGATCTTAGCCTCTCGGTCTGCCCGCTCTGCTGCTTCTGGGTCCAAGTGCTCTCCTCGAGCCCTGGCCTCCGCCCTCAACACGTATCTCTCCGCTAGGACCTGGGCATCGAGCTCCCACGGAGGAGTGGATGCAAGGAGACACGCCGCCGCATGGGACACTGTTGAGTAGCCCCTAATTATTCTGAGAGCCACCACCCTCTGCGGCCGCCGGAGCAGGGATTTATTTTCACTCGACAGCCGGTCCGCCCAAATCGGGGCGCCATATAGTGCCATACTTCTTACAACCCCCGCAAAGAGGCGGCGGCATGGGGCTCTCGGTCCTCCCACGTTGGGCAGCAGCCTACCTAGGGCGGAAGCCGCGCCCACAATTCGGGGAGCAAGTCGGATGAAATGCTCCCTGAAGTCCCACTTTCTGTCCAGGACCAGGCCAAGATATTTGATGTTGGCCTTGACCTGGACGGGTTCTCTATCCACTTGGATCGTCAAGTTGGCGGGCAGACACCATCTTTTTCCTCCGAAGACTATTGCCTCTGTCTTCGGGAGGGCTACCCTTAACCCAAGCAGGCGTATGCGGCCGATCGTCATTTCTGTGGCGACCGCCGCCCTCCTCAGGGTCTCCCCCAATTCTCTTCCCCGCACAGCCACCATTGTGTCGTCCGCGTAACATATGGTGGACATGCGGGGAAGCTGTGCCCCCCTTATGACCCAGTCATAGCCGATGTTCCACAGGAGAGGTCCTAAGACTGACCCCTGCGGAACACCGCAGGCCATTTCGCGCTCGCAACGGCCCCCTCTCATTTCATAGAGCACTACCCTTTCAGATAGGTAGTGCTCCACGATTGTCCTCAGGTATGGAGGCACTTCGTGGTACCGAAGTGCCTCCTTAATCACAGTATACGGGAGGGTGCCGAAAGCATTGGCGATGTCAAGTGACACCGCCACGACACCCTCTCCTCTTCCCGCCGCATCTTCACTAAATTCCCTCAGAGAGGAAAGTGCGTCCATCGTGGACAGCCCCGCCCGAAACCCGAACTGCCTGTCACTGATGTTCGGGCCGGTGTTCCAGAGGTGTTGGAGAATGCGGCCAGCGAGGATGCGTTCCAACATCTTTCCGACCTCGTCCAGGAGTACTATAGGCCGATATCCGGAGGGACTGTCCGGCGGGCGGCCCTCCTTCCTGAGGAGGCATAGCCTACCCTCTTTCCAGCATCTCGGAAAACGGCCCTCTTTTAGGCAATCACTGAAAAGTTCCTTAATCCGATTTCCGAGATGCTTTAGTACGATAGGGAGGACCTTCCCATGTACCCCGTCAGGCCCAGGAGCCTTTTTACATCCTCTTAGGCGGATGTCTACCCTCGTCATCTCTTCATCGGAGACCTCGGGGATCTCCATCGGACCTACCGGTTCCGCCAAGGGGACCGACATTACCGGCGGCGTAAAGTCGGGCGCCGGCGGGAAGAGGCCCTCCACTATTCGCGTGAGGAGTTCCGGCTCTAGGGAGTCCATGGGAGGGGCATGTTTCATCTTGTTGCGTACAAGCTTGTACGGTCGCCCCCATGGATCCCGGTCTAGAGTGGCCAGGAATTCCTCTCTCGCCTCATCCTTTCTTTTGGCGATTGCCAGGTTGAGAGCCTCTTTTGCCGTTTTGAGGGCCTGGTACGTTGCCTCTTCCTCCTCCTCAGTATGCCTCCTCCGTCGACATCGATTGAATGCGCGGCGGCACGCGTTACTGGTGATACGGAGGGCCGCGATTTCCTCCGAC
The DNA here is from genome assembly GCF_910591565.1 of Cydia splendana. Lineage (NCBI taxonomy): Eukaryota > Metazoa > Arthropoda > Insecta > Lepidoptera > Tortricidae > Cydia > Cydia splendana. The sequence goes on along the minus strand of NC_085967.1, from coordinate 23,245,659 downwards.
CACCAGTACACCCTCCTCCTTGCTGTAGGTCGTCCGGCGCGTGGCATTGCTGCATCACATATTGATTGCAGACTTTCGCGGAGGCGTGAGGCACGCTCATCCACTCCTAGCGCTATTGGAGGAGGGTTATTCCATGCCTCAACCATTGCGGCTTCGTCCGCCATCTCGCGGTCCAGCTTTGTTATGGTCCACTTAGGGAAACCATTTCTTCTTCTGCCGGGCATCGGCGGGACTACCGGCGCATTGTGGACCCTCATTTGTATATAGAGGTGGTCGGACAGGGTCTCCACCTCCTCAAGGACCCGCCAATCCGTTATACGCGCGGCAATGGCAGGGGTCGCAAACGATATGTCAACAATAGACCCCCCCTGCCGTCGCACGCATGTATTGGCGTTGCCCTGGTTCAGGACAGTCAAGCCCGTCGCCACTGCCCAATCCCTTAGAGCAGCTCCCTTTGGGTTTGTGAGGGGCGAGCCCCAAGCCTCACTTTTGGCGTTAAAATCGCCTAATACAAGCACCTGGCTGGGGCTCGCTCTCCTCACAATATTCCCGATCTCTTCTAGGAATCGCTCAAGATCGCGAAGCGGTTTATTGGGGGAGAAGTAGCTCGCTACGACTACAGTTTCACCCCATTTTGCCGCTGCGTATCCCCGGCCTCGGGCTATTGGCGTAAGGAGTGGAAAGTCACCCACCGCCGGTACCATCATGGCCACCCTGCCGTCTGTGGCCCCTACCCAGTTTGACTGGGGAGGAACAAAATATGGCTCTGCCACCACCGCTATGGAGATGCCCCACTCCGCCGTGAATTGCATGAGCAGATCTTGAGCACGAGCGGAGTGGTTGACATTACACTGTAAGATATCCAGATGTGGGTGTACTGGCATTACATATCCATATTTTGTCCCTCACAGGCCGGTTGGTCGGCGTTACGCTTTGGGGGGGCTCTTTGGATCTTCAGAAGAGCCTCTTTGCCTTTTGCTGGTGGGGGCGCACAGGAAAAGCCCCCCATTATGTGCCCCGCAGGTCGTTTGGCCGCATGGCACACCGAACAAAAGGCAGCCTCCGCCTTGCAGTCCGCGATCCTGTGGTCCGGTCTGCTACAGCGGAAGCAGAGGCTGCTCCTATCTACCGGCGATGGGCACAGTGCTCTGGTGTGCCCCGTGCCCATGCACTTGAAGCACCTCATTGGTGTTGGGTCTAGCGCCACTACCAGGGCCGAGGACCAACCTATTAGAAGTCGACCCGCTGCGGTGACCCTTTTGGCTGCCGTTATAGGGCATTGTGCCAACGCCGACCCTGTCCCATTATATTGGGCCCTAATAGATCCCACCTTTACTTCATTCAGCGAGCATTCGCCCAATTTAGCGATTGCTCCAGCGATCGCTTCCTGAGTGGCTGCCTCATCTAGGCCCGAAATGCGTAAGTCCGCCATTTTGGTGGGCCTATATACTCGGGCTTCCTCTCCAATCACATCCGTGATTTTTCGGCAGAGTTCGTCAGCCGCCCTGCCATTGTCCGACCCGGACACCTCAATTATTCTGGCTCCAGCAGCTGTTTTACGGACCTTGACGTGTTCAAGACCCACATCAGCAAGATTCACTGATGTGGTGGCCTTAGACATGATTGAGGCGTATGTCGCCTCAGACTCCGGCTTCAAAGCCACCACTATCGCAGCCGTAGAGGGCACAACCAGCTTTCGTGGGCCCGCAGGTGCCGGTTTCCGGGCCGGAGCGGCAGGGGGGGAAGAAGGCTTGGCGGATTTGCCAGATTTGCCCTTTTTGACAACCTGCGTCCAAGACTCAGCAGGCTGCTGTGTTGTTGTTGCCGGCTGTGAGGGTGGGGAGGCACTGGGCTCCTTCGCCGTCTTCTGCCTGGGAGCAGAGTTACCCCTCTTCTTGTTCGCTGGTGCCGCTGGTGCCGAAGGCTGAGCCGCAGGGGCCTTAGGCTGCCTAGTGGGTGGCTCACGTGTCACTGCCCTTGAGGGCACCCCAGAGAAAAGTTCCGGCTGGGGTATGGGCTGGCTCGCAGTCGTCTTATTCCTGTCCGCCGCGAGAGGGGGGCGGGGGACCGGCTCAGGGGAATAGCCCGTGCGGGCCGAGATCATGTTTCCCATAGTAATTGTGAGATCCCGCTTCAGGTCCTCCTTCAGTTCCCTGAGGGCCTCCTTGAGGGCCTCAGCGAAACCCGTCGGGGACTGGTCAAATTGAGCCGTCGGGGCCTGTGCTAGGGGCTGGGTCTCCCTCTCAGAGAAAGCTCTACGAAGGGCCTTCATCTCCGCCTGACATTGGGCAAGTTGCTCCCGCATTCTCTTATTATCAGCCTTTAAGGCTCGCAACTCCTCACCCTCTTCTCTGTCTGCCAGGCAATCAGTGGCCGCCAAGATGTCCCGGCAGGCTTGATTCATTTTGCCCCAGACTTGTCCATTTAGGTTGCCGGATTTCCCGGCAGCCTGTAGTACAATCTGGGTCGCCTCCCGCACTATATCGATGTAGTCCGTCCCTGTGTATGGGGGCGGGCTGCGTTCTCTCAATTCTTGACTTGGAGACGGGGACGGGGTCAGCATTCGAAGCGTCACATGAGAGGGGGAAGTTTGAGCTTAAACACGACCCAATAGGAAAAGTGTCTTAGACAAGCGAAACGGCGGGCCGAAGGCCAAAGGCCGTAGGCCCGACGTGAGGTTGTCAAGACACTTTTACTATTGGGTCGTGTTTAAGCTCCAACTTCCCGCTTACCCCCCAAAGCAAAACCAACCCTCCAAGTGTTTTAATAAGCGAAGCGGCGGGCCGAAGGCCCGACGCTGAGCTTCGAAACCCAGCGAAGGCCGAAGGCCGAGCTCCGCGTAGGGCCGAAGGCCCGGAGCGTCCCTTTAGATTTCCCATGCAAGCGAGGCCGAAGGCCGAGCTGCGGGAATGAAGTGCTCGCACGCGGATCTTTTCGTCATAGCAAAAGTACAACTTCATTTCCTTTTACAACAGCACAAACAACAGCACCAACAACAACAACAACACCAACAACAGCACAAACAACAGCACAAACAACAGCACCAACAAGACCGCGGGGCCCTCGGGCCCCGCGCACAACGCACAAAACTAGTTAATAATATATATAGCTACAAGAATCACTCATTTCATATATAGATGTTTTATTTGAGAACTGTAAGGGTTCGGTTAAAAAAAAAAACTGATTCGTATAGAGGGCCGAAAATGTAGGTCCAGAAAAATATGGATTTTCTGGACAAGTGGAAATCCAGAAAAATGTTTGACGGCCCGGCTAAACGGGAAGAGGTAGAGGGGGGGTGCTCGACCAAATGTCATAGAGGACCCTGGGCAGTTTTTGGAGCCGCCATTTTTTTTTCAAAATGGCCGACTTTTTTTTTTGACGTTTTTTCAAGTTTGTCCTAGCGCGCTGAAATTTTGGTCACGGAATCTCGGGGTCCTCTAGATTCGTATGGAAAAAAAAAATTTCGAAAAAATCCAAGATGGCGGAAAAAATGGCTACTTTTATCTTGTATGGCAACTTTTAAACGGCGCGTGATAGGTGGGGGGTGCTCGACCAAATGTCATAGAGGGCCCCGAGAAAAATAAAACTGCATTTAAATTTTTTCAAAATGGCCGACTTTTTTTTTTTTTTTTTTTCAAGTCGGTCCGAGCGCGCTGAGATTTGGCATGCGGCGAGCCTGGGGGCCCAAGATTACCATGAGAAAAAAATTTTTTGGAAAAATCCAAAATGGCGGAAGATACGAGCAAAAACAAATTTTCAAGTAGGTTAAGCGAGCCCGAAGGGCGAGCTTCAGGCCGGGAGGCCGCAGGCCGACCCCGCGACGGGCCGTCAGGCCCGGAGCTTCACCCCGAATGTCCAAACGTGCCCAAACCCCAGTAATTTTGGGCGAGGCCGAAGGCCTCGCCGCGGGAATGACGAACTAATCAAAATCCTATACAAAAACTGTGTTAAGCGAGCCCGAAGGGCGAGCTTCAGGCCGGGAGGCCGAAGGCCGACCCCGCGACGGGCCGTCAGGCCCGGAGCCTCCACCCCGACTCCCGAAACGCGAGGCCGAAGGCCGAGCTGCGTGAATGCGGTGCTCCCAAGCGTTCTACAAACCAACTGTCTTGATAAGCGGAGCCGGCGGGCCGAAGGCCCGACGGCGAAGCGTCGAGGCTAGCGAAGGCCGAAGGCCGAGCTCCGCGTAGGGCCGAAGGCCCGGAGCGTCCCTTTAGATTTCCCATGCACGCGAGGCCGAAGGCCGAGCTGCGGGAATGAAGTGCTCTCAAGCGTTCTACCAAGTCAACTGTCTTGATAAGCGGAGCCGGCGGGCCGATGGCCCGACGGCGAAGCGTCGAGGCTCGCGAAGGCCGAAGGCCGAGCTCCGCGTAGGGCCGAAGGCCCGAAGCGTCACACGAGAGGGGGAAGTTGGAGCTTAAACACGACCCAATAGGAAAAGTGTCTTAGACAAGCGAAACGGCGGGCCGAAGGCCGAAGGCCGTAGGCCCGACGTGAGGTTGTCAAGACACTTTTACTATTGGGTCGTGTTTAAGCTCCAACTTCCCGCTTACCCCCCAAAGCAAAACCAACCCTCCAAGTGTTTTAATAAGCGAAGCGGCGGGCCGAAGGCCCGACGCTGAGCTTCGAAACCCAGCGAAGGCCGAAGGCCGAGCTCCGCGTAGGGCCGAAGGCCCGGAGCGTCCCTTTAGATTTCCCATGCAAGCGAGGCCGAAGGCCGAGCTGCGGGAATGAAGTGCTCGCACGCGGATCTTTTCGTCATAGCAAAAGTACAACTTCATTTCCTTTTACAACAGCACAAACAACAGCACCAACAACAACAACAACACCAACAACAGCACAAACAACAGCACAAACAACAGCACCAACAAGACCGCGGGGCCCTCGGGCCCCGCGCACAACGCACAAAACTAGTTAATATTATATATAGCTACAAGAATCACTCATTTCATATATAGATGTTTTATTTGAGAACTGTAAGACCTGGGTTAAAAAAAAAAACTGATTCGTATAGAGGGCCAAAAATGTAGGTCCAGAAAAATATGGATTTTCTGGACAAGTGGAAATCCAGTAAAATGTTTGACGGCCCGGCTTAACGGTAAGACCTAGGTGGGGGGTGCTCGACCAAATGTCATAGAGGACCCTGGGCAGTTTTTGAGGCCGCCATTTTTTTTTCAAAATGGCCGACTTTTTTTTTTGTCGTTTTTTCAAGTTTGTCCTAGCGCGCTGAAATTTTGGTCACGGAATCTCGGGGTCGCCTAGATTCGTATGGAAAAAAAAAATTTGGAAAAAATCCAAGATGGCGGAAAAAATGCCCACTTTTATTTTGTATGGCAACTTTTAAACGGCGCGTGATAGGTGGGGAGTGCTCGACCAAATGTCATAGAGGGCCCCGAGAAAAGTAAAACTGCATTTAAAAATTTTCAAAATGGCCGACTTTTTTTTTTTTTTTTTTTTCAAGTTGGTCCGAGCGCGCTGAGATTTGGCATGCGGCGACCCTGGGGGCCCAAGATTACCATGTGAAAAAATTTTTTTGGAAAAATCCAAAATGGCGGAAGATACGAGCAAAAACAAATTTCCAAGTAGGTTAAGCGAGCCCGAAGGGCGAGCTTCAGGCTGGGAGGCCGCAGGCCGACCCCGCGACGGGCCGCCAGGCCCGGAGCTTCACCCCGAATGTCCAAGCGTGCCCAAACCCCAGTAATTTTGGGCGAGGCCGAAGGCCTCGCCGCGGGAATGACGAACAAAGCAAAATCCTATACAAAAACTGTGTTAAGCGAGCCCGAAGGGCGAGCTTCACGCCGGGAGGCCGAAGGCCGACCCGGCGACGGGCCGTCAGGCCCGGAGCCACCACCTAGACTCCAAAAAGGCGAGGCCGAAGGCCGAGCTGCGTGAATGCGGTGCCTCCAAGCGTTCTACAAAGTGAACTGTCTTGATAAGCGGAGCCGGCGGGCCGAAGGCCCGACGGCGAAGCGTCGAGGCTCGCGAAGGCCGAAGGCCGAGCTCCGCGTAGGGCCGAAGGCCCGAAGCGTCACACGAGAGGGGGAAGTTGGAGCTTAAACACGACCCAATAGGAAAAGTGTCTTAGACAAGCGAAACGGCGGGCCGAAGGCCGAAGGCCGTAGGCCCGACGTGAGGTTGTCAAGACACTTTTACTATTGGGTCGTGTTTAAGCTCCAACTTCCCGCTTACCCCCCAAAGCAAAACCAACCCTCCAAGTGTTTTAATAAGCGAAGCGGCGGGCCGAAGGCCCGACGCTGAGCTTCGGAACCCAGCGAAGGCCGAAGGCCGAGCTCCGCGTAGGGCCGAAGGCCCGGAGCGTCCCTTTAGATTTCCCATGCACGCGAGGCCGAAGGCCGAGCTGCGGGAATGAAGTGCTCTCAAGCGTTCTACCAAGTCAACTGTCTTGATAAGCGGAGCCGGCGGGCCGAAGGCCCGACGGCGAAGCGTCGAGGCTCGCGAAGGCCGAAGGCCGAGCTCCGCGTAGGGCCGAAGGCCCGAAGCGTCACACGAGAGGGGGAAGTTGGAGCTTAAACACGACCCAATAGGAAAAGTGTCTTAGACAAGCGAAACGCCGGGCCGAAGGCCGAAGGCCGTAGGCCCGACGTGAGGTTGTCAAGACACTTTTACTATTGGGTCGTGTTTAAGCTCCAACTTCCCGCTTACCCCCCAAAGCAAAACCAACCCTCGAAGTGTTTTAATAAGCGAAGCGGCGGGCCGAAGGCCCGACGCTGAGCTTCGGAACCCAGCGAAGGCCGAAGGCCGAGCTCCGCGTAGGGCCGAAGGCCCGGAGCGTCCCTTTAGATTTCCCATGCACGCGAGGCCGAAGGCCGAGCTGCGGGAATGAAGTGCTCTCAAGCGTTCTACCAAGTCAACTGTCTTGATAAGCGGAGCCGGCGGGCCGAAGGCCCGACGGCGAAGCGTCGAGGCTTGCGAAGGCCGAAGGCCGAGCTCCGCGTAGGGCCGAAGGCCCGAAGCGTCACACGAGAGGGGGAAGTTGGAGCTTAAACACGACCCAATAGGAAAAGTGTCTTAGACAAGCGAAACGGCGGGCCGAAGGCCGAAGGCCGTAGGCCCGACGTGAGGTTGTCAAGACACTTTTACTATTGGGTCGTGTTTAAGCTCCAACTTCCCGCTTACCCCCCAAAGCAAAACCAACCCTCCAAGTGTTTCAATAAGCGAAGCGGCGGGCCGAAGGCCCGACGCTGAGCTTCGAAACCCAGCGAAGGCCGAAGGCCGAGCTCCGCGTAGGGCCGAAGGCCCGGAGCGTCCCTTTAGATTTCCCATGCAAGCGAGGCCGAAGGCCGAGCTGCGGGAATGAAGTGCTCGCACGCGGATCTTTTCGTCATAGCAAAAGTACAACTTCATTTCCTTTTACAACAGCACAAACAACAGCACCAACAACAACAACAACACCAACAACAGCACAAACAACAGCACCAACAACAAAACAACAACAAAAAGACCGCGGGGCCCTCGGGCCCCGCGCACAACGCACAAAACTAGTTAATAATATATATAGCTACAAACCCACTCATTTCTAATGTACCTGTTTTATTTGCTAACTGTAAGACCTAGGTTAAAAAAAAAACTGATTCGTATAGAGGGCCGAAATTGTAGGTCCAGAAAAATATGGATTTTCTGGACAAGTGGAAATCCAGTAAAATGTTTGACGGCCCGGCCAAACGGTAAGACCTAGGTGGGGGGTGCTCGACCAAATGTCATAGAAGACCCTGGGCAGTTTTTGGAGCCGCCATTTTTTTTTCAAAATGGCCGACTTTTTTTTTTGACGTTTTTTCAAGTTTGTCCCAGCGCGCTGAAATTTTGGTCACGGAATCTCGGGGTCCCCTAGATTCGTATGAAAAAAAAAATTTTCGAAAAAATCCAAGATGGCGGAAAAAATGGCCACTTTTATTTTGTATGGCAACTTTTAAACGGCGCAAGATAGGTGGGGGGTGCTCGACCAAATGTCATAGAGGGCCCCGAGAGAAATAAAACTGCATTTAATTTTTTTCAAAATGGCCGACTTTTTTTTTTTTTTTTTTTCAAGTTGGTCCGAGCGCGCTGAGATTTGGCATGCGGCGAGCCTGGGGGCCCAAGATTACCATGTGAAAAAAATTTTTTGGAAAAGTCTAAAATGGCGGAAGATACGAGCAAAAACAAATTTCCAAGTAGGTTAAGCGAGCCCGAAGGGCGAGCTTCAGGCCGGGAGGCCGCAGGCCGACCCCGCGACGGGCCGTTAGGCCCGGAGCTTCACCCCGAATGTCCACGCGTACCCAAACCCCAGTAATTTTGGGCGAGGCCGAAGGCCTCGCCGCGGGAATGACGAACAAGGCAAAATCCTATACAAAAACTGTTTTAAGCGAGCCCGAAGGGCGAGCTCCAGGCCGGGAGGCCGAAGGCCGACCCGGCGACGGGCCGTCAGGCCCGGAGCCACCACCTAGACTCCAAAAACGCGAGGCCGAAGGCCGAGCTGCGTGAACGCGGTGCTCCCAAGCGTTCTACCAAGCCAACTGTCTTGATAAGCGGAGCCGGCGGGCCGAAGGCCCGACGGCGAAGCGTCGAGGCTCGCGAAGGCCGAAGGCCGAGCTCCGCGTAGGGCGTAGGGCCGAAGGCCGTAGGCCCGACGTGAGGTTGTCAAGACACTTTTACTATTGGGTCGTGTTTAAGCTCCAACTTCCCGCTTACCCCCCAAAGCAAAACCAACCCTACAAGTGTTTTAATAAGCGAAGCGGCGGGCCGAAGGCCCGACGCTGAGCTTCGGAACCCAGCGAAGGCCGAAGGCCGAGCTCCGCGTAGGGCCGAAGGCCCGGAGCGTCCCTTTAGATTTCCCATGCACGCGAATTTTAATATTGGAAAATTTTGGAAAAATCCAAAATGGCGGCGGACACGGGCAAAATTCAAATTTCCAAGTAGGTTAAGCGAGCCCGAAGGGCGAGCTTCAGGCCGGGAGGCCGAAGGCCGACCCCGCGGAGGGCCGTCAGGCCCGGAGCTTCACCCCGAATGTCCAAGCGTGCCCCACCCCCAGTAATTTTGGGCGAGGCCGAAGGCCGAGCTGCGGGAATGACCAACAAAGCAAAATCCTATACAAAAAGTGTGTTAAGCGAGCCCGAAGGGCGAGCTTCATGCCGGGAGGCCGAAGGCCGACCCCGGCGGAGGGCCGAAGGCCCGGAGCCTCCACCCCGACTCCCAAAACGCGAGGCCGAAGGCCGAGCTGCGTGAATGCAGTTCCCCCAAGCGTTCTACAAAGTCAACTGTCTTGATAAGCGAAGCCGGCGGGCCGAAGGCCCGACGGCGAAGCGTCGAGGCTCGCGAAGGCCGAAGGCCGAGCTCCGCGTAGGGCCGAAGGCCCGAAGCGTCACACGAGAGGGGGAAGTTGGAGCTTAAACACGACCCAATAGGAAAAGTGTCTTAGACAAGCGAAACGGCGGGCCGTAGGCCGAAGGCCGTAGGCCCGACGTGAGCTTGTCAAGACACTTTTACTATTGGGTCGTGTTTAAGCTCCAACTTCCCGCTTAAGCCCCGAAGCAAAACCAACCCTCCCAAGTGTTTTAATAAGCGAAGCGGCGGGCCGAAGGCCCGACGCTGAGCTTCGAAACCCAGCGAAGGCCGAAGGCCGAGCTCCGCGTAGGGCCGAAGGCCCGGAGCGTCCCTTTAGATTTCCCATGCACGCGAGGCCGAAGGCCGAGCTGCGGGAATGAAGTGCTCTCAAGCGTTCTACCAAGTCAACTGTCTTGATAAGCGGAGCCGGCGGGCCGAAGGCCCGACGGCGAAGCGTCGAGGCTCGCGAAGGCCGAAGGCCGAGCTCCGCGTAGGGCCGAAGGCCCGAAGCGTCACACGAGAGGGGGAAGTTGGAGCTTAAACACGACCCAATAGGAAAAGTGTCTTAGACAAGCGAAACGGCGGGCCGAAGGCCGAAGGCCGTAGGCCCGACGTGAGGTTGTCAAGACACTTTTACTATTGGGTCGTGTTTAAGCTCCAACTTCCCGCTTACCCCTCAAAGCAAAACCAACCCTCCAAGTGTTTTAATAAGCGAAGCGGCGGGCCGAAGGCCCGACGCTGAGCTTCGAAACCCAGCGAAGGCCGAAGGCCGAGCTCCGCGTAGGGCCGAACGCCCGGAGCGTCCCTTTAGATTTCCCATGCAAGCGAGGCCGAAGGCCGAGCTGCGGGAATGAAGTGCTCGCACGCGGATCTTTTCGTCATAGCAAAAGTACAACTTCATTTCCTTTTACAACAGCACAAACAACAGCACCAACAACAACAACAACATAACAACAGCACAAACAACAGCACAAACAACAGCACCAACAAGACCGCGGGGCCCTCGGGCCCCGCGCACAACGCACAAAACTAGTTAATATTATATATAGCTACAAGAATCACTCATTTCATATATAGATGTTTTATTTGAGAACTGTAAGACCTGGGTTAAAAAAAAAAACTGATTCGTATAGAGGGCCAAAAATGTAGGTCCAGAAAAATATGGATTTTCTGGACAAGTGGAAATCCAGTAAAATGTTTGACGGCCCGGCTTAACGGTAAGACCTAGGTGGGGGGTGCTCGACCAAATGTCATAGAGGACCCTGGGCAGTTTTTGAGGCCGCCATTTTTTTTTCAAAATGGCCGACTTTTTTTTTTGTCGTTTTTTCAAGTTTGTCCTAGCGCGCTGAAATTTTGGTCACGGAATCTCGGGGTCGCCTAGATTCGTATGGAAAAAAAAAATTTGGAAAAAATCCAAGATGGCGGAAAAAATGCCCACTTTTATTTTGTATGGCAACTTTTAAACGGCGCGTGATAGGTGGGGAGTGCTCGACCAAATGTCATAGAGGGCCCCGAGAAAAGTAAAACTGCATTTAAAAATTTTCAAAATGGCCGACTTTTTTTTTTTTTTTTTTTTCAAGTTGGTCCGAGCGCGCTGAGATTTGGCATGCGGCGACCCTGGGGGCCCAAGATTACCATGTGAAAAAATTTTTTTGGAAAAATCCAAAATGGCGGAAGATACGAGCAAAAACAAATTTCCAAGTAGGTTAAGCGAGCCCGAAGGGCGAGCTTCAGGCTGGGAGGCCGCAGGCCGACCCCGCGACGGGCCGCCAGGCCCGGAGCTTCACCCCGAATGTCCAAGCGTGCCCAAACCCCAGTAATTTTGGGCGAGGCCGAAGGCCTCGCCGCGGGAATGACGAACAAAGCAAAATCCTATACAAAAACTGTGTTAAGCGAGCCCGAAGGGCGAGCTTCACGCCGGGAGGCCGAAGGCCGACCCGGCGACGGGCCGTCAGGCCCGGAGCCACCACCTAGACTCCAAAAAGGCGAGGCCGAAGGCCGAGCTGCGTGAATGCGGTGCCTCCAAGCGTTCTACAAAGTGAACTGTCTTGATAAGCGGAGCCGGCGGGCCGAAGGCCCGACGGCGAAGCGTCGAGGCTCGCGAAGGCCGAAGGCCGAGCTCCGCGTAGGGCCGAAGGCCCGAAGCGTCACACGAGAGGGGGAAGTTGGAGCTTAAACACGACCCAATAGGAAAAGTGTCTTAGACAAGCGAAACGGCGGGCCGAAGGCCGAAGGCCGTAGGCCCGACGTGAGGTTGTCAAGACACTTTTACTATTGGGTCGTGTTTAAGCTCCAACTTCCCGCTTACCCCCCAAAGCAAAACCAACCCTCCAAGTGTTTTAATAAGCGAAGCGGCGGGCCGAAGGCCCGACGCTGAGCTTCGGAACCCAGCGAAGGCCGAAGGCCGAGCTCCGCGTAGGGCCGAAGGCCCGGAGCGTCCCTTTAGATTTCCCATGCACGCGAGGCCGAAGGCCGAGCTGCGGGAATGAAGTGCTCTCAAGCGTTCTACCAAGTCAACTGTCTTGATAAGCGGAGCCGGCGGGCCGAAGGCCCGACGGCGAAGCGTCGAGGCTCGCGAAGGCCGAAGGCCGAGCTCCGCGTAGGGCCGAAGGCCCGAAGCGTCACACGAGAGGGGGAAGTTGGAGCTTAAACACGACCCAATAGGAAAAGTGTCTTAGACAAGCGAAACGCCGGGCCGAAGGCCGAAGGCCGTAGGCCCGACGTGAGGTTGTCAAGACACTTTTACTATTGGGTCGTGTTTAAGCTCCAACTTCCCGCTTACCCCCCAAAGCAAAACCAACCCTCGAAGTGTTTTAATAAGCGAAGCGGCGGGCCGAAGGCCCGACGCTGAGCTTCGGAACCCAGCGAAGGCCGAAGGCCGAGCTCCGCGTAGGGCCGAAGGCCCGGAGCGTCCCTTTAGATTTCCCATGCACGCGAGGCCGAAGGCCGAGCTGCGGGAATGAAGTGCTCTCAAGCGTTCTACCAAGTCAACTGTCTTGATAAGCGGAGCCGGCGGGCCGAAGGCCCGACGGCGAAGCGTCGAGGCTTGCGAAGGCCGAAGGCCGAGCTCCGCGTAGGGCCGAAGGCCCGAAGCGTCACACGAGAGGGGGAAGTTGGAGCTTAAACACGACCCAATAGGAAAAGTGTCTTAGACAAGCGAAACGGCGGGCCGAAGGCCGAAGGCCGTAGGCCCGACGTGAGGTTGTCAAGACACTTTTACTATTGGGTCGTGTTTAAGCTCCAACTTCCCGCTTACCCCCCAAAGCAAAACCAACCCTCCAAGTGTTTCAATAAGCGAAGCGGCGGGCCGAAGGCCCGACGCTGAGCTTCGAAACCCAGCGAAGGCCGAAGGCCGAGCTCCGCGTAGGGCCGAAGGCCCGGAGCGTCCCTTTAGATTTCCCATGCAAGCGAGGCCGAAGGCCGAGCTGCGGGAATGAAGTGCTCGCACGCGGATCTTTTCGTCATAGCAAAAGTACAACTTCATTTCCTTTTACAACAGCACAAACAACAGCACCAACAACAACAACAACACCAACAACAGCACAAACAACAGCACCAACAACAAAACAACAACAAAAAGACCGCGGGGCCCTCGGGCCCCGCGCACAACGCACAAAACTAGTTAATCTTATTTAAAGCTGCAACACGACTGATTAATTGACACGATTGTTCTCCCAGAAGGGGGTTCGTGGGGTATTTGACTTTGGTACGGTCGTATAGAGGGCGGTCTCGTGACCTCCAGAAAATTCCGACTTTTGGTCTACCGCTTCCGGTCAGAAAAATGTTCAACGGCCCGGCGTAACGGTGAAACCTAGGTGGGGGGTGCTCGACCAAATGTCATAGAGGGACCCTGGCAGTTTTTGAAGCCACCATTTTTTTTTTCAAAATGGCTGACTTTTTTTTTTTAATTTTTTCAAGTTTGTCCTAGCGCGCTGAAATTTTGCTCACGGAATCTCCGCGTCCCCTAGATTCCTATGAACGAAAAATTTTCGGAAAAATGCTACACGTGCGGAAAAACTGGCCACTTTTATTTTGTATGGCAACTTTTAAACGGTGCGAGATAGGTGGGGGGTGCTCGACCGAATGTCATAGAGGGCCCCGAGGCAAAACAAACTGCATTTCAAAAAATTCAAACGGGCCGACTTTTTTTTTTTAATTTTTTCAAGTTGGTCCGAGCGCGCTGAGATTTGGCATGGCGAGAGATAGAGGCCTCTAGATTCCTATGAAAAAAAAAATTTTTTGGAAAAAATCCACGATGGCGGAAATAATGGTCATTTTAATTTTGTATGGCAACTTTTAAACGGTGCGAGGTAGGTGGGGGGTGCTCGACCAAATGTCATAGAGGGCCCCGAGACAAAACAAACTGCATTTAAAAAAATTCGAAATGGCCGACTTTTTTTTTTTTTTCAAGTTGGTCCGAGCGCGCTGAGATTTGGCATGCGGCGAGCCTGGGGGCCCAAAATTACCATGTGAAAAAAAATTTTTGGAAAAGTCCAAACCGGCGCGGGCACGGGCAATAGTCAAATTTCCAAGTAGGTTAAGCGAGCCCGAAGGGCGAGCTTCAGGCCGGGAGGCCGAAGGCCGACCCCGCGGAGGGCCGTCAGGCCCGGAGCTTCACCCCGAATGCCCAAGCGTGCCCCACCCCCAGTAATTTTGGGCGAGGCCGAAGGCCGAGCTGCGGGAATGACGAACAAAGCAAAATCCTATACAAAAAGTGTGTTAAGCGAGCCCGAAGGGCGAGCTTCAGGCCGGGAGGCCGAAGGCCGATCCCGGCGGAGGGCCGAAGGCCCGGAGCCGCCACCCCGACTCCCAAAACGCGAGGCCGAAGGCCGAGCTGCGTAAATGCAGTTCCTCCAAGCGGTCTACAAAGTCAACTGTCTTGATAAGCGAAGCCGGCGGGCCGAAGGCCCGACGGCGAAGCGTCGAGGCTCGCGAAGGCCGAAGGCCGAGCTCCGCGTAGGGCCGAAGGCCCGAAGCGTCACACGAGAGGGGGAAGTTGGAGCTTAAACACGACCCAATCGGAAAAGTGTCTTAGACAAGCGAAACGGCGGGCCGAAGGCCGAAGGCCGTAGGCCCGACGTGAGGTTGTCAAGACACTTTTACTATTGGGTCGTGTTTAAGCTCCAACTTCCCGCTTACCCCCCAAAGCAAAACCAACCCTCCAAGTGTTTTAATAAGCGAAGCGGCGGGCCGAAGGCCCGACGCTGAGCTTCGGAACCCAGCGAAGGCCGAAGGCCGAGCTCCGCGTAGGGCCGAAGGCCCGGAGCGTCCCTTTAGATTTCCCATGCACGCGAGGCCGAAGGCCGAGCTGCGGGAATGAAGTGCTCCCACGCGGATCTTTCCGTCCTAGCAAAAGTACAACTTTATTTCTTTTTTTCCCTTTGGAAAATAAACTACTACTACTACTACAACAACAAAAACAACAACACAAACAACAGCAGCTATTCTATAGCTGTTATATGATTTTAATAGAACAATTATGCTGAATAAAAGTGATTTAGTAGCGCTAACTCAGCATTTATTAAAAGGTGGAATAAAAGTGCTAAAAGATAGTGCTATAAACGTTTATACGACATGATTATAGCACTAATTAGCGAAAATTGCTAAATAGTCGAGTTAACCGCTATTATACGATATATTGGTGTTTCAACAACCGTAACTCGGCTGTTATACGATTACAGGCTGAGTAAATCAATTCTTATACGACTATTTTGCTAGTTGGGCCGTAATTGAACTTCTGATGGGCACTTTCTTTAGCCCTAAGGCTTGTACCACAGCTTCAGAAACAAATGAAGACTGTGAACCTGGGTCTATGAATGCACGAAGCACCTGATATTCGCCTGTTTTGGACTCAGCCTTTATGAGGGCTGTGGCTAATAATACTTCTTCTTTCACTATCTCTGTCGCAAAACAGTTGACTATCGGTGTGGACTCATTTTGTGTGTTCTCTGTCGCGATATGTGTGGCTTCCTTCGAGACATCTTCAGCTGCCTGAACTACTTTCTTTGGATTGACAGTTGAAGATGAGAAATCCTTTTGGTGAAGCAAGGAATGATGCTTCCTTCCACAAACTCTACAACTAGTGGCCTTTTGACAAAACTTCACACGGTGGTTACCGCCTAAACAATTGTAGCACAGGCGATTGTTGATTACAAATTCATGCCTTTTGTCAAAATCTTCATTTGCAAATTTTTTACAAAAACAAAGTTTGTGAGCTTCGCTACAAAATTCACAAGCTAAAGCCGATGCGTTGGCAACATGAAGTGTATTCGGCTTGTTTGAACTATTATTGCCAGGTTTTGCGTAAGCATTGGGATTCCTATTGACGTTTCTCGGCTCGATGAATTCTAATGCTCTGTATCGACTCGTCAAAAAATCTTTGAATTGCTCAAAAGTTGGCAGAGCATCTGAAGCTGAGTTGGTCGCTACATTAAGCTCCCATTGCTTGCGCGATTCTGGATCTAATTTTAGCGTCAATAAATGTATCACTATTATGTCCCATGTGGAGACGTCAATGCCTAAGTTAGACAGTGCACTTAATCTGTTGACGTGTCTAACAAATCCTTTAAAAAGGCGGGAGATTCAGAAGTTGCATTCCTTTGGCTTAGTAAACGTTTTAAAATGCAGTGCGAAAGGTGTTTTTTATTATCATACCGTTGTTCCAATTGACTCCAACACCGAGCATAATTGGAATCTGAAACCGGAATATTGCGAAGCAACTGTTCTGCCTCTCCCGTGAGATAACTCTTAAGATACTGCAATTTTTGTACGCTATCTAATGCAGTATTGTTGTGAATCATAGACATAAATAAATCTTTAAATGTCATCCACTCTTCATACTTGCCCGAAAACTTGGGAATGCTTAATTTAGGAAGCTTTATTGAATTTATCTTAGCCGACACACTATCTTCGTTGGTGGCCTTTGATTGGCATGAATGAAAGCTTACAAATTCAGCTAAACCATCTTTAAGTTCACATCGATAATCAGTATATTCATCTTCTGTTTGGCCGTAAATGTCATTGTCAATATAAAGTTTTGTTTTCAAAAGTTCTACATCGTAGGTACGCATTAACTCCTTGTGACCTAGTCTGAATTCCGACCAAAACTGTTCTAGTGTTTCCAGCCTACTCTCTATATAATGCTCAGTTATACGAGACTTAGGAGATTTTTTAAAATTAACGCGCGGCTTGAAAATACGACTGGATAAGTCATTTTGATAATTTAGTAATGTCTCCATAATATTACGACTTTCCGACCAAACAGTTTGAATTGAATGACAATCTAAAGTTTATATAATAAAAATACTAAAAAATATAAAATTTATAAATAATCATATTTTTGAAAATTTTACAAGTCTTTGAATTTTGATACACTTTGAGCAAAATCGGGCGTGGATTCCCCGTTCCAACAGGATTTTCCGAATTATCCTAAGTGTCTACTCTACTAAATTATTCTAAGTTAATATTCCATATAAACTACAGCCATATATTTTCTATGCCCATGTAAACAATCGAATTCTTCAAAGTAAATTTCTTCTTGTAAATAAAGTTCAAAATTCCATAGCAAAATAAACTGATATCACAAAATAAACTATTGTTCACAAGGTTGAAAATCTCTTGAGAAATAACTTTTAAAGTACTCACGGTTCGCACTTGACACAACTCACTGAACTGATGTGACGTTACACTTCGCTGAACTTCTTTTCCAGTTGCTGGTACTAGATGGCGCCACTTGACCTCTAAACTACTGCCACTCGTATCCGCTTCCGTGTTTAGCGTCGGCTACTCGTAGCTAGATGGCGCTAGTAATCCCAGGTAGCTGGAAACTCTACCCGTCTAACCACGGGACGAAGTGAGTCCGCACTGGACTGAACTTCCAAAAAGCCGCTCGCTTATCCGATCGAGGGACCATGTACACTTTGCACCAAGGTCTCGAAGGGGAAGTAATAACAAATACCGAGTTTAATGTATATTTGCCTGGCTCACATAAATCACACATAATACAAATTAAAATAAATCTCTTATGAATTCCATGCTACACAAGCGTTAGCTAGTTTCCAAACTAAAAAGCGACATCTCTTGGGAAATTGAGTAAACTGTTTATACAACAATGTGAGGTTTTACATCTATGATGAATTTTGATTATAAACGCGATATTTTCCAAACTAAAAAGCGACATCTCTTGGGAAATTGAGTAAACTGTTTATACAACAATGTGAGGTTTTACATCTATGATGAATTTTGATTATAAACGCGATATAGCGTCCGCGGGACTTACGGGGATAGTAAGATTAAATTATTATATTTGAATTTGGCAATTAGTACGCTCATTTTTATTTAAAGATTAATATATTTCTTACCTTGAAATTATTGCTGTTTCTGGTTTACTACAACGGTTTAAATTTAACTAAGTCTGTGCTAAGACGCATTTAGATATGTTGCTCGACTTGCTCGTACATATGAATAGTTTTTATTTTTAAAATTAATAGGTAAATAAATATATTTCAAGTGAATAAATCGTTTTATATGAAAACTGATAATTATTTTTGCGTTAAATGACTTTACTGACAGCTTTGACATTACAGACTTTTGTCTTTTTTTTTTTTTTTTTAAACAATTATGGCCTGGACAGACTTTTGTCATGACCTATGTTCTTACCGGCCAGACCCAAATCAAGGCCTATCAAAGAGGCCTATTGACAAAGATTTTTTTAAATTTTATCAAGGAGGGTAGAGGCACGTCTACCCTTCATAGATTTTATGAACATAGACAAAGACAAACTGAAATAGATAATAATTTACAAATATCAAAAAATTGATGATCAAACGAACTTCTTGAAGTGAAGTTCGATCGAAATTATATGAGTCACTTCATTTGAAGATATAAATGTATGTTAACCATGTAGTTTCCCTATTGTACAGGTAGCATCGCACACATTTAAGAGTAACTGTTTTGATTATGTCAAAATAACTTCCGCCCACTTCCGGTTACCGCTCACCGGCGTGCGGCGGCCACTCCGCTCCTCATTATTTTTAGAGAAGGCAGGAACCAAAACTTATATCAGGGTTCTAGGGCGGGAGGGACCTTATATTATATCTTCAAATGAAGTGACTCATATAATTTCGATCGAACTTCACTTCAAGAAGTTCGTTTGATCATCAATTATATTTCGTCACTTCATTTTTCAGATATAAATGTATGTTAACCATCATGTAGATGTTTAGAGATATAAGTTTTGATTAAAAGATAAAAGTTTTAATTGTCTTTTTCTTTTATCTTTTTATTTATTTACTATTATTATTTATATTTTTAACGTTTGGTCCAAGTTAGGAGATTTCCCTTAACTATCGCATTCTCAATTTATATGCCAATAACCGCAGTATTTTTAAATAGGTACTATACGTACGTTACGTACACAACGCATTAACATTAGAAATATATTGTTAAAAAACTATATAGTGAAACACTAATCACATTTTATATCTATCTTGGTCCGAAGTAGAACAAGTCATTCAGTTGAAATTTATTTGTTGATGTTAACCATGGTGCTACACCGGAATGCATATTTTTATTTGGCCCTCTGTATATGCAAAATATTTAGGCCGCTACTCATAAAAGTAGTATGAGATAATTATAAAAACGTTAAATATTGCAAAACATTAGACTATAGATTAATCGGCATCGCCGTTCATATATATATATACTTGTATTTATGTATAATGTATTATATATAGATATAAGTATATGGACTTTTTTTTTGGATTTATTTTGTTCAGTTGTATTTGGGTTTAACATAGTGTCCCAAATATACCTACCATATTTTGGTGTAATAAGTGATACGATTCATAACCGGAATTTAGTAGTCATTTAACTTAATCAATTCTGTTTTAAAATAATACGATCTGGTGATAATTTTTCATGAAAAAACCATGATACTATTTTTTGTGATTTATTGACTGCTGTCCTAAAGGAATCCAGAAGTATGGTAAACTAAACTGACCCAAAATAAATCAATGCTTTAGCAACCAACTATGTTAACGGGTTGCGTTTTTAACTCTTTAGGCAATCAACTAGTAAAGTAGTTATTATCACTAGGTACATATCGAACGCAGTGTAGCCCACCTGCGTAGTTTGCATACCAAGTTTAATATTGTGTTTATAATATTCTACACAAGTGTATTGTGTGAATTGAATTATAAAGCATTGAAAAGCACGAAGATAATTGATGCAAGTTCATCAAATGTACATAATAGGTACAGCTGAGTTCTATTTTTTTTTTTTACATATTAGAATGTTAAAACAAAATCTAATAATCCCGTTCCAATTTGTTGTTCATAAACATAATCGACTAAAATTGTATACCATTCGTGGTCAACTTTATTAACTTTAATTCGATTTGAAAAAGTTTTATTAATCTTGGAGCACGTTTAACCATCATTTTGGAGTTAACGGCCGGTTGTCCAAGTGTTCCTTGTAAAGTTCGCTATCGCTTTACAAGAGCTAAATCACCAATGAGAATGGATGTTTAATGGATATGACCAAATAACTGGAAGAGACGCTTATTACTTAAAGTATTTTGAAAATGAAGACTACTGAAGACACTACTATCGGAATTGACCTAATATGAATAGTATTTACTGAAGACGTTTACCGGATTGAACTTACTCAAAAGACAAAAAATCTACTTATGACTAGGCAGTATGGCTTAGAGCTTTAGCCTGTCCTGATGGACGAAAAAGAAAAAAAAATGTTGACATTGACAGTGACAGCTACAAGTTTAGTTTTCTACCGTGAATACTGCCGTGAATATTTAAAAGACTAGTATAATTTAGCATATATTTACTTTTTTAGCATTTTGTGTATACAATAATAAGGCCTAGTCTTTGATAAAATACATACAAAGTCCGTTTATTATTCTCCAATGAATTGCAAGTTTTCAGAATAATTTATAAAGTTGTTCAAGACCATCGTGACAGGACAAGTTGAAAAGTTGATTATACAGTTGTTGTGTTCGTATCAGTTACTAGTTTTATTACGTCGTCCAAAGTTCAAAAGTTCAGTCAACTTTGGTAAAGTAGGAAGTGACTTTCTTGAGTAATTAGTTTTATAATCGTTGCGTGAAGAAGGATGCTGGAAGTGAGAGAGGTGCGTGCGGCGAGCGAGGCGGAGCTGCGGGAGTGCTTCCCGGAGCCGCCGCGCGGCCCGCTCGACCCCTTCAGGAAGAAGGCCTCCTTCGACTGGCGCCGCATGAAACTCGCCTACGACTCCATACAATCTATTAGAACAAAGGTATTCTTGACTGTTCAAAATTGTTGAAGCCATATTGTGGCCTACTTTATGATGAAGAATATAATTACAATTTTGGTACTTACCGGTAAGTATGGACGTTTGTATAAGTACCAACAACTTATCAGTTAAGTTTTGTTTTAACTGTTGTTGTGTTGTTTAATTATCAGTATTGATTAATGAACAAACATACATTATCTATTTAAGCTGTCATTTATATCCCAGATAGTAAAATGAGAGTTTGTTTGACTAATCATTTTGGTTCTGCTGTATGAATTTTGTGCTTAATTAATTAAGTCAAGTATATTCTCTGGGATATAAAACAAAGTTGATTGACATCAGCCTAGATATTAAACTGGTTTACTTTACAGAACAAAATATGGAGTTTTATGGAGGCGCACCCGCTGTTCAAACACGCGGAGGCCACAACAACGCTGGATGAGCAGAGACACATCACCACCAAGCGCATGTACGTTATCCACAACGCAGACCTAGTACCCTTGGAAGAGGTTAGTAATGAAATTTTTAAGTTCAATTTGGCTAATATGTTGCATAAATAAGCCTATTCAGATTTTTACTACATTTTTTGATAAAGATATTCTTGATATTCAAGTTTAAATTATATCAACCAACCAAGTGATATGTGCCTTTCCATCATCAGAGAAGGGTCCTTATCCATCCAGGAGGATAAGGAGGAGGTTAGGAGGAGGAGGAAGGGGAGGACCCCTTCTGCTGGAAAGCCACATATGTAGTTGCAAGTACTAAGGCCTGCCTTAGCTTGCTGCTTGGCTTGCTTTGATCAGGATCAAGCCTGACATGTTATGACATATTAAGTAATTGTGATTACACAACAAATGGAGACAATTTATTATGCTTGTTGCTAGGCCTATCTAAAGAATTGTAAACTTAATGCTTGAATGATTTCTGCTGGGATTCAGTGGCGTAGCTAGGGGGGGGCGGCGGGGGCGGCCCGCCCCGGGTGTCACCCATTTGGGGGGTGACACCCGACCGTGAACATCAGTAGTGCCATCTATAAAAATTCGTAAAACTGTGGCAGATTGCACAACCGCCATTAAGGAAATAATATACAACATGCCCACGAGGAATCCGAGAGATTTTGACAGAATATTCCTGATCATATTTAAAGACTAAAATGTCCTATAAACTGTTTTGGAATTCGCCTAGTTTCATAGTCCAGTACCACCAGCATAGCAATGTACAAATTGCAGAACATTCCCAAAAAGCGGAAACGTTCTCGAGAATGTTCTCAGAACATGGAAATTATTGTTCCGCCATCTTAGATTTTTTCCAAAAAAATTTTTTTGTCATAGGTATCTAGAGGCCTCTATCTCCCGCCATGCCAAATCTCAGGGCGCTCGCACCAATATGAAAAAATAAAAAAAAAAACTCGGCCATTTTGTTTTTTTTTAAATGCTGTTTGTTTTGTCTCGGGGCCCTCTATGACATTTGGTCGAGCACCCCCCACCTATCACGCACCGTTTAAAAGTTGCCATACAAAATAAAAGTGGCCAGTTTTCCCGCAATTGTAGTATTTTTCCAAAAGAACAATTTTTCATAGGTATTTAGGGGACCCCGAGATTCCGTGGCCAAAATTTCAGCGCGCTAGTGCAAACTTGAAAAATTTAAAGAAAAGTCGGACATATTGAAAAAAAAACATGGCGGCGTCAAAAACTACCAGGGTCCCTCTATGACATTTGGTCGAGCACCCCCCACCTAGGTCTGACCGTTTGGCCGGGCCGTCATACATTTTTCTGACCGGAAGCGGTAGACCAAAAGTCGGAATTTTCTGGGGGTAAGGATACTACACCTAAACTATCGTGAATATTCATGGTATAAACTACGATAAATAAATAAATTCTCGTTCTCGAGAACATTCTCAGAAGTTACCGAGAAATCGTGGAAAGTTTCGCAACTTTGGAAAGTTTTTTTTTTAATTATGTGATTATTTCTGTAATTGACAAAAAAAGTTAAAATTATTTTTGGGTGACAGTTTTACAAATTATAGCATTTACATTTTATGTACAAAAAATCGAAAAACGAGAAATTCTCATGTGGAAAGTTTCGCAAATTTGGAAAGTTTTTTTTTTAATTGTGTGATTATTTCTGTAATTGACAAAAAAAAGTAAAAATTATTTTTGGGTGTCAGTTTTACAAATTATAGCATTTACATTTTATGTACAAAAATCGAAAAACAATTTTATTTTGGCGAAATTGACGTAAACTCTTTTAGTATTTTTTCCTTTTTTTGGCCTCAGAAATGCATGGTTAAAATCTCTCGGGGTTCCTGGTATGTAACAATAATATGTTGGTGCCTCGTAGGTTTTTTATTCAGATTTTTTTTTTATTATGTGATTATTTCTGTAATTGAGAAGCTATGTCACTTTCTAATTGGGTGACACTGGACTATTTGAAATTCATTGTGAAATGGGATTTTATATACAGAATCTCTTTAAAATCGCGCACTTGGCAAAAAAAAGTTTTATATCTTTCACGGGACAATGATGACTCGGACCTTTGGGAGGCGTGCGCGGAGCCCAGGCCAACATGTAGACCCTTATGACACTTATGAAATGTGGGTTACACCGAGCGGATGCTGTCCTTGCCCGTGTCATAGAACGCGCGCAGAGGCAACACCCGCCAGGGTGTGGACTATTGAGAGTTCATGGAATCTAAAATGAAAGCGATGGAATATAACACTTTAAACTCTCGCGTTTTGTACACATATTTAATTACACAAACGGGTCTACCGCGATATAATTTCATTGTTTTTACCTTTAATTCCGACGTTTCAGCTGAGTTGCACCAGCTGTGGTCACGGAAGGTGTGTCTTTCCGTGAATCGTTAATCCTTAAATATGAAAGCGATGGAGTAAATTGTGAGCTATGGAATATTAAACGTAATTTTATAATTGTAAAATATTAAACATATTTTACAATTTTGATTGAATTTTGGGGTGACACCCACAATTTCCGCCCCGGGTGCCACCCATGCTAGCTACGCCACTGCTGGGATTACATGTGTATCTGCAGCTTTCACCTAAAACAGGGATCATTTATGTTTTGTTTACAGATAGCCATGCATCCACGGTTGTTCCAATCCTTCACAGAGGCCATGTTCATGTTTGATAGCTCGCTGGCCATCAAACTGTCCCTCACCTTCCGCATGTTCTCCAACACTATCCGTGGCAGTGGCCGGGACCACCACTTCCCACTCATTGAGGTATGACAACTGTATAAGTGTATAGGTACTATCGCCCACACTGTTCATTGTATACATTGGTGCACCTTATGCCTTTTGTAGTAGGGTCCACCAATGTACAGTTAGGACTTTCGCTGTTTGTACTCAATATTACACATGACGTAGCATAGCAGTGGTTCTCCAAACATTTTAAAATTCTTTACAAGTACTTAAAATATAAACTACTATGTTAATCTTCGATAATTTCCCAAATATGTATCTGTTTATATATTAAATGTCAAATGTCTCTTAAGTGGTTAGAGTTATTAGTGTTATTACACTTATTACAAACATCTGGGTACAAATTACTCATCTGGGTAAACTGTTAGTTTATTAGTTTAATACTGGCAATGTCAAAATTACAAGTATTAATTTTATTAGACTAATAAGTTTGGAGCAATGCAACCTAATTAAGGACAAGTAAAACTTGCACTCAGGCGTGCGACGAGGGCAGGATTGGCGGGTGCTTCGCGCTGACGGAGATCGCGCACGGCTCCAACGCGAAGGGCATGCGGACGACAGCCACTTACGATCCAGACCAGCAATGCTTCGTACTGCATTCGCCCGACTTCGAGGCCGCCAAGTGCTGGGTCGGCTCGCTGGGTGAGCCTTCATGTTTTAATAATCACCAAGCAAGTGTGAAGAGAAAAGTGTCTTAGTTTCAACGTGACCAAAAATGCTTTAACATGACCTGCTGTTTTCCTCGACACGTCACATTTGTCAACCGATTCTCATGATTTTTAGGGTTCCATACCTCAAAAGGAAAAAACGGAATCCTTATAGGATCACTCGTGCGTCTGTCTGTCTCTCTGTCCGTCTGTCACAGCCCATTTTCTCCAAAAGTACTGGACCAATTACACACATATGTAAATACGTGACCCAAAGATGGACATCTTACGTAAACAAATGAGTTTTAAATATGGAGGCCACTTTTGGGGGGTAAATGAGAAAATTAAAAAATAATGTTTTTTAAACTATGTCGTGTTACATATCAAATGAAAGAGCTCATTTTGAGAATCACAAATATATATTTTTTTGTAATTTTAAAATAAATTGTTTAGAAGATAGCCAAAAAATGACCATTCCCCTTCCCTTTATCTCCGAAACTACTGGGTCTAAAATTTTGTAAAAATATACAAAATAGAAGTTTACCTATAGTTCGTTTTTTTAGCATTAGAAATAAGGTAAACAATCTTGATGTGTCTTTTAATTGAAAAACACATTTAAAAAATAATTTACGGCAAATATGTAACAATTATGAATCTAATACGTTTATTTATATTCTTCTGCTTTCAAAAGTAATAGTTATTGATTTTAAAAAGCGTTTTTCAATAGGGAATATTAGGCAAAGCTCTGCGTAGGTGGCACCTTTGTGGCACATACAGTAAACAGACCACATTGACACATGGCCCACCGCGAAACAAGAAAATCGAAATTTCGTTATCTAATCTCTCTATCACTCTTGCATATTCGAGCGATAAAGAGGCAGATAACTAAATTTCGATTTTCGCGTTTACCGGTAGGCCCTTGTTAACAAACCGCCTTGATGCATCAATGTCATATTTTATTGCCTGTGAAAACTTGTCAAAAAACAGTTTAAGGCACAGTATGTATAAGTTAGTCTATGAATTTACTGAGTCTGTAGTGCTGCACTCTGGCGGCAGAACATTGCAGTAATATCCCCTATTAAAACAAAAGACATGTCAAGATCGCTTACCTTCTTTCAAGTTCTTTCTAATGCTAAAAAAACGAACTAAGTATATATAGACCGGGAGATAGTGACACATTTTACTGGGTCATTTGTACCAGTATGGCGGTTCGTCAGGGGTCTAAGCATGTAATGAAGGAAAGAAAACCACCAATGTATACTTCTAATAGGGGGAAAAAGGAGCACCATACTTGAAATAAAAAAAAAATATTGTACACATTTGCCACCTCCTACAGGTATGGCATTATGAGATTTCCATTTATGATCACACAGAAAGTCTTGAAAAAAAATTACAAGATGGTACAAATCGTTTTGCAATAAAAAAAAAATTAACTCCTTTGCGGCGGTATGGCGGCCATTTGGAACCATCCGAAAAGTATGGCATGGTGATGTCCATGAATGGCTGCTCGACGATGATCACCTGTGCAAAAATTAGCTTGGCACAAATGATTGAATTGTTTTTTTTTTAATTAATGTGTTCGCCTCAGTATGGCGGGCTGTAAGTCACACCGGAGAAGTATGGCATTACGCTACCGTCTACTTCTTTTTTATGGACTATCGAATAATACGAGGATTTTTGTGGAACAAATCGTTCGACACTCGTATTTTATCCGACACGTTCGACTAACGCCCACGCGATTGGGCCGCCGGTACCAGCGCTATGACCATCATTTTTATTTCGTTCTTTACGTACTTAGACCCCTGACGAACCGCCATACTGGTACAAATGACCCAGTAAAATGTGTCACTATCTCCCGGTCTAATAGATGACAGGAAAACCTATTAGAAATGTGCAGTCAAGCGTGAGTCGGACTAATTACTAGTTTTTGATCCGACCCCTACAGGTTTTTTAAACTCGCGTTTTGACATATAAAAAATTGGGTAATGTACGGAACCCTTGGAACGCGAGTCCGAATCGCACTTGGCTGGTTTTTTTGGAAGAGGGTCGATAATAACATGTTTGCTATAGCAGAGCCATGAATGAGGTGAGGTTTACAACTTTACAGCTTACGGAACCATTGGTCTTATTAGGAGTGGCGGATTTGCCCTAAGGCCAAGTAGGCCCGGGCCTAGGGCGGCAAGTTTTTGGGGGCGGCAAATTGTGCCAAAAAATTCGCTGATGATAAAAATAAATAAGTCAAAATGTAGTCAATATGATGAGTGCTGATAAAGGGGCGGCTACAGGGCTTGGGGCCTAGGGCGGCAAAGACTGCAAATCCGCCACTGCTTATTAGGTTTATGAAGTGCGGAACGGTAATATTTTACGAGTGCATTGAATTACGAGTACATTTTTTCTTATAAGTGGAATAGTAATAGTACATAATAATACCAAGTAACCAAGTTACCTTCCGGGGACATATGGGAATAATTTGTCATGGCCGCGGCGCGGCATCAGGTACAGATCGGGATATTGCAAGGAATATTACTTTAATCGATTTTTACTTCTGAAATGCTGATTGCATGCGTGATATAAACATCTTTTTTAATTTTATTTCTTCGCTATATTTATATTTTTCTTATTGTTAAAGTTAACATTGACACAATCAAAACACAGGTACGTTCTAGGTTCTAGATAGATCTATAAAAAGTGTATCACTCTGTTATTGAGAAACACTATATTTTTATGTAGGCGTTCTCATTACGTAACTGAAGAAATAGCCACAGGTATATACTTGTACATCCATATCCGGCACGAGCTTTTGGATTTTAAAAGGTGTGAGGAAAAAGTGCAGTGCAAGAGTACATATTTATTTATAGGTAAGTGCGCGACGCACGCGATCGTGTACGCGATGCTGGTGTCGAAGGGCAAGAACCACGGGCTGCACGCCTTCGTGGTGCCCATCCGCGACCCTTGCACGTTGCGGCCCCTCGCGGGGGTCACCGTGGGGGACCTCGGCGAGAAGGTCGGCCTCAACGGCGTCGACAACGGGTGAGGACCGCCATCATGTTGATTTAGGTGAAAAGGTGGGACTCGACGGCATCGATAATCCATGAGATGTTAACATTTTAGGAATTCTGTCTAATAATCTGCTACTTATCAACGATAGGTACCTAATAAATTAAAGCCACAAGACTGATCTCCTTCTTTATATGAGTCGGTTAAAAATGTGAACGGAAAGTGTCCCTATCAATGATAGTATTTCCTCTTAGATTCGTGATGTTCAATAAGTACCGTCTGCCGCGAGAGGCTGCGCTGGACAAGCTGGGCGGCGTGGACGAGAGCGGCGACTACCGCACGCCCTTCCGGGATCCCGCCAAGCGGTTTGGTGCTTCGCTCGGTATCCTTTCGGGTAAGGATTTACAATACGTTTGTGACGGTGTACCAGCAAACAATCAATGCAGAAGATGATGATGATACTCAATAAGATGCATGAAGATGTTCCGTTCTACTCATCATTTACATATTAGCCTAAAAACATTCGCTAATATGAAACGTGTTTCGGGTTTAGTGGCGGATTTGCCCTAAGGCACAGTAGGGCCTAGGGCGGCATGACATGTGGGGCGGCAATCTATATGATGGGTGCTGAGAAAGGGGTGGCTAGAGTAGTTACTACAAGGCCTGGGGCCTAGGGTGGCCAACACTGCAAATCCGCCACTGCGGGTTTATATGTCATTTCATCTTAGTTATAAATTAAATAGGTGCTATTTTTCTGATTTTATATTCTGTGAACTGATTTAAATTTAACGTAAGTTCAAATTTAATTGGTAGGTTATCACACTGGCATCTAAAAATTACATCAGTGCTATAACACAGTCTTTTGAAATATGAATAATTAGTATAATTACCTATTTTGGTGACAACTAAATGTAATGAATCATTACTAATGATGTATATTGTTATTGCACGAATTTGTATTATCAGGTGGGCGCGTGCACATAACATCGATCTCGACGAACTACCTGCAGAAGGCCGTAGTGATCGCCGTGAGATACTCCGCCGCGAGGAGACAGTTCGGGGAGGAGGGCGCCGCTGAGGAGACACCAGTACTACTCTACCAGCAGCAGGTAGCTGGGTTTAACTCATTCCCATCTGAGTCCGTCCCATTCCCACCTGACCAAGGGACAGCTGGGACTATTCCCATACCTACATATGATTTTATAATCATTTTTATCCACTTCATGTGACCTAGGCGTGAGTATGTATTTAATTTATTTTTATCTAAGCCTATCAGGGACAAAATATATATTACCCTCGCGATCTATAATCGTCAGAATAGAATAATTGCCAAGGAATAAATGACAGAGTAAGCGTCAAGTTTACGTTTATGCTGTTATTTCGTACCTTCTGTAATAAAGTAGCTAAGTAGGTAGGTAATAACAAATGTGTGTGCTATGTTATGTACTTATAGCAAATCCGGCTGCTGCCGTACCTGGCGGCCACGTTCGCGATGCGCGTCTTCTGCAACTGGTTCGGAGAGGCGCACGTCAGGATGTCCATCGATAATATTATGGGTAACAGCTGCTTATTATTATCTTATTACCCTCATTAATACCTACCTTTATTGTATTCACTGATTTTCTAATTTAAAGCAAAATAATAAGATTTTCCACAATGTAGGTACATTTTTGGTGTCGATCGATCATATTTTTTGTCCACTGTGACATCGAGAGTCGTAGACTGGATCGAGAAAAATAATTAAGTATACAAGTTCATAAAAGCTCTTTGAGAATTGCGATTTGTAGGGGACACGCCCGGACCAGGCCCGGACAGATGAATGACAGCATTTTTTCCCGGGTCTTTCTTCGCTCTCGCTCGGCTGATACTCAAAATTCCATCTTAGAGGTTTCGGTACTTGAAATTCCTATAAAAACTTTTCTACAAGTACAATAACTGTTTTTTATTTAATTGGTTATGCAGGGGTTCCGAGGAATGAGTTACCTTAGAGCGTTTCCACATTGTCCGATCCGATATCGCATGTCGCAGGAAGTAAAATGTAAGATACCTATATGTGTTTCTCTGTATTTATTTATGCATTTAATAAATCATTATTACTAAAAAACGATAAATAACGCAAAAAAGGCTGACTTAATGCCAATGGCACTCTCCTGCAGCTGTTTTTGTCATAGGCGCCTTCCGACATCCGATATCGGAAAGGCGCTTCCGATAAATTCAGCCATGTCGGAGCCCTCTGTCAGCTGTCGGACCGATAATATTTGGTTGTGTGCGTATGTGTACCTATGCATAATGCTCGTTGTAGTGTGCGTGACCGCTAAGCTAATGTCGGCGTCCGGGCGCGCACCGCGCGGCCCGACTACGCGGATGTAGGATCCTACATCCGATTTCGGATCGGACAATGTGAAAACGCTCTTAATGTTTAAAAGCGCCCCTTGTTGCCGGTAAGGTTCGGAGTCCGCGGAGCTGGCGGCGGCGCGCGGCGTGGAGATGCACGCGCTGTCGTCGGCCGTGAAGCCCGTGTGCGGCTGGACGGCGCGCGACGGCATACAGAACTGCCGCGAGTGCACGGGCGGACACGGGTACCTTAAAGGTTGTACATTTATCATAGAGTAACATTTCGATCTTAAAATATTCCTTTTAAACACTGCAATATACCGGGTGTGCGAATTTGTGTTATACTTAAAGATAAAGATAAATGATAAAAGATTTTTTACTTGACTATACTATGACTATAAAGTTACACGGGAGTTCATTTGCAGCCGCCGGCATCGGCGAGCTTCGCGACGACAACGACGCCAACTGCACCTACGAGGGCGAGAACAGCATGCTGCTCCAGCAGACCAGCAACTGGCTCCTCAATGTTTGGGGCAAGAAGGATCGACCGGGCTTCGCCGACACGCCGTTCGGCTCCATACGGTTCCTCGCCGGGGCTCAGGATTTACTGGCCGAGACCTGCAAGTGGAACGGCGAGGAGATCGTGCAGCCGGCCAGTTAGTACATGCTCGTGATATTAGACTTCTGGATGTATTCCCATTTGTTCCGGCCCCAGGACTTCCAGAGGCGATCTTCCGAATGTGCAGCAATACGAATACAACTGTAATTAATACAACAGAAGTTGTCGAATCAGCGAGTAAACCGTCTTACCAGGTTTAGTTGGTAATAAAAAAACAACGGGTTGCACTCTGGGAGTGCCGACAGAAGTGCAAACTCAATGACTAGTCCAAAATGTCTGCAGCACTCAAATCAAAATCAAAAATATTTATTGAAGTGAAAACTTCTTTAGCGGCGCTGAGCGCTTTTTGAGGTGGGGTAAAAATGATAAACTCGTAACGTAACGTAACGCTGACGTAATGCGTCACGGACAATGTTATTCACCAAAGAACTTTAGTCATAACGTATCATAATAAGGTCAATTATTTAAAACTGGACTTTTATATTAAGCAATAAAACTCAATGTCAATCTTGAACGGGTTGAAATACGAGGATCTCACAGTTACATTCTAACTTTATATCACTCAAATATAATTCAATAAAGCTACATCTTGATGAAATCGCTAATAAAAGTGAACTCTAGTACTGGTGAATAAAACTCAAAATATCATGACCAAATATATTTAGATGCGAGGTCTGCAAGGTAACTTTACAATTTCTGTTCGAATTTTAAACAATTAATTATCACTTCAAAAATAGTTGTCATTGTCAATAAAATTGATTGTAATGTCACCTGTCGACAATGTCAGTGTCACGTGTTTCTATAAATAATATCGTCTGGAATGGAAAATTAGTTTATTTTAAATCCCTAAATCATTAATTTTAAAATACCTACGCTATAAATTTGTGAAAGCTGATTCCAGAAATCTGCCTAAGTTATATAATATAACTTAGTTTTATTGGAGTATGTATCCATATAGCATCCAACTCCAACCATAACTTGCCTGAAATCAGGGGAGCAAAAATACAAATGTAAGTTACCTACATCATATATATTTTAACTGATTCGATTTGTAAGAAGATTAGATTCATAAAATCGTTACAAGCGTCCATTGCTAAAGGTAGCTTAGCACCCAGTGAGTACTTTCTCCCGCTTGTCACCATTGTTTGGATATTGTACTATACTACTATATTAGGAACATGCCAATTATGCTAATTATATCCTATTATTTCAGGTCATCGAAATTCAGCCCAGGAGAAGGTCAAACTAAGGTCATAAGGATATTTGTTGAAATATCTTCAATCCTCAATTATTATATCGCAGCAAATGTCGGAAATCGTTTAAAAACCTTATATATTAATGCCTTATATATTAACGCGAGTTTAGTGACCGCGCACATAATCTCATACTAGAGATTTTGCACACATATGTATGTAGATTTAAGTACTTTTTGGGAAATAAATAGATTTAATTTTTTTTTTTTTTTTTTTTTTCGAAATAGAACATTTAAAAAAATGAACAATCCTAATTATACATAGTGAAATAATATTATGCCATATTATGGTAAAATAAGGAATGAGACTGAAAACTTTGTATACAATCCATTGTACCCTTATTTATGCAAATAAACATTTTTGATTTTGATTTGAGTGCTGCAGACATTTTGGACTAGTCATTGAGTTTTCACTTATGTCGGCACTCCCGGAGTGCAACCCGTTGTTTTTTGCATAAATAAGGGTACAATGGGTTGTATACAAAGTTTTCAGTCTCATTCCTTATTTTACCATAATATGGCATAATATTATTTCACTATGTATAATTAGGATTGTTCATTTTTTTAAATGTTCTATTTCGAAAAGCATTAATATATAAGGTTTTTAAACGATTTCCGACATTTGCTGCGATATAATAATTGAGGATTGAAGATATTTCAACAAATATCCTTATGACCTTAGTTTGACCTTCTCCTGGGCTGAATTTCGATGACCTGAAATAATAGGATATAATTAGCATAATTGGCATGTTCCTAATATAGTAGTATAGTACAATATCCAAACAATGGTGACAAGCGGGAGAAAGTACTCACTGGGTGCTAAGCTACCTTTAGCAATGGACGCTTGTAACGATTTTATGAATCTAATCTTCTTACAAATCGAATCAGTTAAAATATATATGATGTAGGTAACTTACATTTGTATTTTTGCTCCCCTGATTTCAGGCAAGTTATGGTTGGAGTTGGATGCTATATGGATACATACTCCAATAAAACTAAGTTATATTATATAACTTAGGCAGATTTCTGGAATCAGCTTTCACAAATTTATAGCGTAGGTATTTTAAAATTAATGATTTAGGGATTCAAAATGAACGAATTTTCCATTCCAGACGATATTATTTATAGAAACACGTGACACTGACATTGTCGACAGGTGACATTACAATCAATTTTATTGACAATGACAATTAACTATTTTTGAAGTGAAAATTAATTGTTTAAAATTCGAACAGAAATTGTAAAGTTACCTTGCAGACCTCGCATCTAAATATATTTGGTCATGATATTTTGAGTTTTATTCACCAGTACTAGAGTTCACTTTTATTAGCGATTTCATCAAGATGTAGCTTTATTGAATTATATTTGAGTGATATAAAGTTAGAATGTAACTGTGAGATCCTCGTATTTTAACCCGTTCAAGATAAGAACATTGAGTTTTATTGCTTAATATAAAAGTCCAGTTTTAAATAATTGACCTTATTATGATACGTTATGACTAAAGTTCTTTGGTAAATAACATTGTCCGTGACACATGACGTCAGCGTTACGTTACGTTACGAGTTCATCATTTTTACCCCACCTCAAAAAGTGCTCAGCGCCGCTAAAGAAGTTTTCACTTCAAAAAGAGCTTTGTCAGTATATTGACAGCGACATCGGTGGCAATGAGAAATAATTTGGTTAAGTGTCATGCCTATTATTAAATAGTGTTTATATTTGTGTTCAGACGTGGTGCACATGTACGCGTGGCTGACGACGTACATGCTGAAGCTGACCGCGGAGAAGGTGTCACGACTCAAGGGTCAGGGCAACAGCAGCTACCAAGTGAGGAACGACTCGCAGTCCTACACCGCCGTCACATTGTCAGTGGTCTACGGGGAGGTACGTACATAGAGAAGGTGTCACGACTCAAGGGTCAGGGCAAGAGCAGCTACCAAGTGAGGAACGACTCGCGGTCCTACATCGCTGTCACATTGTCAGTGGTCTACGGGGAGGTACGTACATAGAGAAGGTGTCACGACTCAAGGGTCAGGGCAAGAGCAGCTACCAAGTGAGGAACGACTCGCAGTCCTACAGCTACACCGCCGTTACATTGTCAGTGGTCTACGGGGAGGTACGTACATAGAGAAGGTGTCACGACTCAAGGGTCAGGGCAACAGCAGCTACCAAGTGAGGAACGACTCGCAGTCCTACACCGCCGTCACATTGTCAGTGGTCTACGGGGAGGTACGTACATAGAGAAGGTGTCACGACTCAAGGGTCAGGGCAAGAGCAGCTACCAAGTGAGGAACGACTCGCGGTCCTACATCGCTGTCACATTGTCAGTGGTCTACGGGGAGGTACGTACATAGAGAAGGTGTCACGACTCAAGGGTCAGGGCAAGAGCAGCTACCAAGTGAGGAACGACTCGCAGTCCTACAGCTACACCGCCGTTACATTGTCAGTGGTCTACGGGGAGGTACGTACATAGAGAAGGTGTCACGACTCAAGGGTCAGGGCAAGAGCAGCTACCAAGTGAGGAACGACTCGCGGTCCTACACCGCCGTCACATTGTCAGTGGTCTACGGGGAGGTACGGACAAAGAATTCGACGGTTTCATTTATATTTTAAGCTTTGCGACCAGTTTAACTAGATAGTACTCTCACTCACATAATATTAGATGCAAACAGTATTAAATAAATATCTGTTGTTGTGATACTTGTGATTGGCATATGGCACCGACACCTTTCGATTTGTCGAGGTAATGGGGATATCATATTATGTGACATCTCGCTGGCCCAATATTACAGGGTTCTATGATTCACTTTTATCGAACTGAAATTTGAACATTGTCATAGTGACATTAAGTCGAATTTCAATCTTGAAAATAATATTGGGCCAGCGATCTGTGAACGCCCCATGTGACCGCCGCCATAAATTGGATAGTTTGTAAATGAAGCAGGGATAGATGAGAATTATTCATATGAGTGCATCCATTCCGATCTGTGCCCAGCGGGGACAAATGAGAATACACCTTCTATCGTTGTATTCTTATTTGGGCTCGCTGGGGACAGGTCGGCATAGTTTGGTTTCCATTTGTGACGTGAGCCAGGCGTGTCAGACGGGACAAATGTCTCACAAATGTTAAGGGCACTATTCCCGCTTGTCCTTGGCGACCGCAGATGGTTGATGTTGTTACTATGAATGAGTAATTAATTTAAGCTACTGTTATTTAGTATCGTCGTTATTTTCAGCATTTCATCTTGAATCACTTTTACCAAACGGCGCTCGCGTTCGAAGATGCGGCGTGTAAGGCCGTGCTGCTGAAACTGGTGGCGTTGTACGGCGCCTTCATGCTCGAGAGGCACATGGCCACTTTATACATTGTAAGTTCCTAATAAGAACACGAACAACATTTTTTTTGTATTTATTTTATTCGGACAAATGAGTTTTAGTTGTTACTATAAATATATATTTCTATTTTATATAAATCTGTTAATAAACAACGAAAATGCAAAAAATGTTGCGCTAAAGAGTTTTGAATAAAATCCACTAAATAATGTTTACTTAAAGCTTGACCAGGAATATATGATCACGCGCCACATCATGTGTTGCGGAATTACACTGGAATTGTTTTTCCTGCTATACTGAACTGTCACCCTAATATTCATGAGAAGAACAGCGCCCTCTTGACAATTATCATATATTACTGGTCAGGCTCTACATATGTATGTATGTATGTATTTACTTTATTGTACATATAAATAAAAACACGAGAAACACAGTTACAGAGTCAATTAAATACAACAAAGGCGAACTTATCCCTGAATGGGATCTCTTCCAGTCAACCTTTGAGGAAATGAGTAGGACAGAAGTAACGATGAATGACAAACAAAAGCGTACAATCCCTAAAATAAAAGAAATGCAAGTTTTGAATACACATTACTCCAAATATACATAAATAGAAATATAACAATACAAGAATACATATAAAGCCTGACAACAGTTTATTTGACCCTCGCCATGTTGCGGATTTTCAATGGTACTAATTTCTTTTACTGGCAACAAGTACTCTTTGACAACGAACGTTGGATGTCACCGAATGTCACCGATGTAAAAAAACGGAAAATATCTACGAATATATTCAAATATAAACGGTTTTATTACAAAAATGCCAAAAATATTACCAAAGATGCGAAAAAAATTGTAGTGAATGCAATCAAATACTTACAGCTTAAAAAAGACGAAGGATTACATAGCATTCCAATAAACAATGTTTTAAAGTTGGTTGTTGACATGACCGGTATTGACATTTTATAGTGCGGTTTTGTTGAACTGGTTTAAACTTTAATATTTCATTTAAGGTTTATGTAGATCGATGATAAAAATCCTATAATCGAATTGGAGACTGAACGTTTTATAATCGAGGTTGGTGGTCCTGAAAGCGACACAACATCTGATGAAAATCAGACTTCGTCAAAGTCAGAAAACGAAGAATATATATTATAAATATTGAATATTTAGAATCCGATTTTGACGAATAGGTAAATTGAAAGAACCGAATTTTCTGTAAGCAATGTTTTGACATTATACGAGTACCTATCAACATGAAGCCAATGCCCACTACCCCGATTATACATGACGTATTGCCATACGTAAGCTGTTTGCAGCGACACTATCTATCAGGGTTAAATAAACTGTTGTCAGGCCTTACATATATATATATATATATATATATATATATATATATATATATATATATATGAATATATATATATATATATATATATTCATATAAATAAAAATAAATAAATACTCAACATATACTATAAATAGATACCTATATAGATAATAATTCGAACCAGAAAAGTAAAGGAAACATACATACACTACACACATACATATACTACATTTAAATGTGTTTCGGGACTTTCGGTAACTCAGCTGTGTTTCATATCTCAAATAGTATGTAGAAATACTAAAATGGCTGTGTCGTATTAGTTAATTTATTACCGAATCATCCTGTGCTTTTGCATAAACTTTGCACTAAAATAACGGCCGGGTTGGACATAGGTGTCATATAATGGCACTGTTATAAAAACAGACTGTCATAGCCCGAATCGAATTTATCTTTAGATGGTAACATTAGTTTTCGTTGTATTATTTGTAGGGTGGGTTCTTCTCCGCGAATCAAGGCTTGCTTCTGCGGGAGGGAATCCTGTCACTGTGCGCGGAGCTGTCGTCTGAAGCCGTGTCTCTAGCCGACACGCTCGCGCCGCCGGATTGGTGCCTCAACTCTGTGCTCGGATACGCCGACGGCGAGGTACGTACCATGTTGTACCAATTTTTTGTAACCATTAAATCAACATAGCTGTCCCCTAAAGGCAGATGGGAACCTTTTCCGACTTGTCCCCGGTGTCCTTCGCGGCGTCCACAGATATGAAACTATATCCGACCGTAACTTCCGTAAGAGGCAAATTATAGAGATGATTCCTTTCCATATACTAACTCAAGTATATAATTGCGCTATTGTTGGCTAAGTTCGGCATTAAAGCCTGCCATCTGTCGGCAGGTGTACAAGCACATCCAGGACGGCATCCTCACGTACCCCGGAGCCCTGGTGCGGCCGCAGTGGTGGCGCGACGTCGTGCACTGGGACACCTACGTCCCCGCCAAGCTCTAGACACACACACACACAAACACAGCTGGTATAGTCCATAAAATACAAGGAGACATCACAATTTATAAGTTATTTATTTGACTCTGACTTGATAAAAATATATGTACAACAATTGTAATAGCCCTTTTAAATGAATAAAAATATTCCATTAGAAACCTTTCTTCTATTGAACAATCTTTACCTTCTAAGTATACCAGTTTGGGGAGGCGCCACAAAAATGAAATTTCTAGAACTTGAAAGAGCTCAAAGATCTCTATTAAAAGTAATTCATTTCAAGCCTTTTAGATACCCTACCATAGACCTGTATAAGCTATCCGACGTTTTATCTGTTAGAAAACTATACATTCTTTTTACCACTTTAAGACGGCACAAATCTTTGCATTTTGAATCCATTGTACAAAATAGAAGAAGAAAAGATAATATTTTACCAACCACGTCTATTAACACTACCTTTGCGAGTAGACAATTCACCACTAGATCTGCTAAATTGTATAACTTCATCAATAAACAAATAAACATTTACCATTTACCTTATTATGAATGCAAAAAATATATAATGGACTGGATTAAGTCGAAAACATACCATAATATAGAAAACATATTACTAAACATTGCTGAAATTGAATAAATTTACTTATATACATACATCCAATGCACATAAATACGAAAAGGAAAGAACATACATCATACATAGATCATAGATACACCGAACTCATGTTTTATATATTAAGTATTTCAGGAGAATATGTTTTGTTATAGTTTGTATTTCATTATATTTTATTATAATAAAATTAAGAGTGATTGTTAAAATAAGAGAAGAGCAGTACCTCTTAACACAGGTAATAATTTACTTAAAAAGAGGTACTTAATACAATAATGTTATCTGTAATTTACTCTTGATTGAATAAATAATTTTGATTTGATTTGATTTTTTTTAGATTTTAAGTCCAATATATGTAATGATTATCACATTAGCTACCGACAAACGATGTATGATGCATTCCATATATATTTTATGTTAAAACGAAAGAATAATAAAAAGCTAGAAGTAATAAAATACCTGTTGTATTCCTATCTGTCCCCGCCTCGGCCACGTGGTGCGGGCCTGCGGGGACAGACGTTAATATTGGGAATACGACAGTGGCGCCTTAAATTACTCATTTTACTGATTCTGTTCAATACTTAAATATACCTACTATTTTTATTTGTTATTAAAAAAACAGTTGCTTTTAAAATATTCAGAATGATGTTCAATATTTTCTTTGTTAAGTACTTTAGTTTATACTTAGTTATAATAAGTATGTATAAGTAATAATTTTACAATCGGAATATATTTTTGTTACTAATTAATCTACCAAGATCTACCTACAATTATACACGGTTATGGTTACCTAATAAATGTTTTTATACAAGGGTTACATTTTATTTCATTAAATTATTTCCTGTAGACTTATATCTAGTCTAGAGGGCAATACGGTCTCATTATAAATGTATGGAACTAATTTGTAAGTCGTCCGCCTCTCGAAGTTTGTAATTGGACGTGCATACGGAATGAGCGCTCGCTGTCAATCACCGACCGACGAGAGCGTAGGCTGAGGGTAAGGTATAGGTGGGTACTCGTTTTTTTACCGAATTTCTGTTACTGAAGAAGTCTAGTCTAGTCGTTTTTCTGGTGGAGATATGTTGAAATGTGTGCTTTTTGGGCTCATCGTAATTTCAAGGCAAGTATTGCAGTGATAATTCAAAATATTTAGAGAGTACTCTGCATTATAAACACCTTAACCGTCTACTTAATTTCGATGAAGCGAGACAAGGTCTAAAAATTATGAGTAAAGAGTGTCGCCTAACAAATTGAACTCCATGTTTAAAAAGAAAATATTTGTTATTCAAGCAAATTTCATAAAGGACATAAGCTGACCCGCAATCCGTGTTATACAGGGTGATCAATCCAAATGGATCAGTATGGAGAAGTGAGAAACTATGAGAGATAGCGAAATCTGTTCTTAGGAACCATGGCTTCGATTTTAGATTTAAGAATAATGGCATTAATTTTTTTTTTAATCTATCAGACATAACCGAGATTCGAACCTGGTCATTGGTCAATATTCTTTATGTAATCGCGAGTAGTATTTGTTTGTATGGCAACTTTTAAACGATGCGTGATAGGTGGGGGGTGCTCGACCAAATATCATAGAGGGCCCCGAGACAAAACAAACTACATTAAAAAAAAATCAAAATGGCCGACTTTTTTTTTAATTTTTTCAAGTTGGGTCGAGCGCGCTGAGTTTCGGCATGCGGCGAGCCTGGGGGCCCAAGATTACCATGTCAAAAAATTTTTTTGGAAAAATCCAAAATGGCGGCGGACACGGGCATAGTCAAATTTCCAAGTAGGTTAAGCGAGCCCGAAGGTCGGAAGCTTCAGGCCGGGAGGCCGAAGGCCGACTTCGGCGGAAGGCCGAAGGCCCGGAGCCTCCACCCCGACTCCCAAAACGCGAGGCCGAAGGCCGAGCAGCGTGAATGCGGTGCTCCCAAGCGTTCTACCAAGTCAACTGTCTTGATGAGCGAAGCCGGCGGGCCGAATGCCCGACGGCGAAGCGCCAAGGCTTGCGAAGGCCGAAGGCCCGAAGCGTCACACGAGAGGGGGAAGTTGGAGCTTTAACACTACCCAACACTTTTCCTATTGGGAGTCGCGTTTTGGGAGTCGGGGTGGAGCGGCCTGAAGCTCGCCCTTCGGGCTCGCTTAACCTACTTGGAAATTTGAGTTTGCCCGTGTCCACCGCCATTTTGGATTTTTCCAAAAAATTTTTTTGTCATGGAAATCTTGGGCCCCCAGGCTCGCCGCATGCCAAATCTCAGCGCGCTCGGACCAACTTAAAAAAAAGAAATTGGCCATTGTGAATTTTTTTAATGTAGTTTGTTTTGTCTAGGGGCCCTCTATGATATTTGGTCGAGCACCCCCCACCTATCACGCATCGTTTAAAAGTCGCCATACAAACAAATACTACACGCGATTACACATAAAGAATATTGACCAGGTTCGAATCCCGGTTATGTATGATAGATTAAAAAAAAATTGAATGCCATTATTTTTAAATCTAAAATCGACGCCATGGTTCCTAAGAACAGATTTCGCTATCTCTTATAGTTTCTGACTTCTCCATACTGACCCATTTGGATTGATCACCCTATTCACCCTGTATACCTACTCTAAATGGATGTTTATGTTCTAGTGCGCACGCAGCGCTCTCCCCCATAATAAGAGGCGTGGACGAGAGCGGGGAGCTGGAGCGGGTGCTCATCGAGCTGCTGGACGGCGTGGCGCGTGACGTCACGTGCGTCGCCGTCGTGTGCGACGCCGCGCACCTCGGCGTGTGGGCGGGCTCGCTGTGGCGCCGCGCCGCCACGCTGCCCGTCGTCATGGTGAGGTGTACAAATCTGCCAGCCGGATTGCAGCTTATAAACCAGGGAATTTTAGAAACCCTAGGAAACTAACTGGAAGTAATTGTTTTATGGTTACTAAATGTCTATTTACTATCGTGAAAACGTGACTCATTCTAGACGTACCTAGAACCTCACCTCGTGAAAGTTCTCTGATAGGTTTATTGTACTTTGATCTCTTTCATAATTTTCCCTAATATACGTGTAACCTCGCGGGTGCCGTCGTGTTGTAGATAGTGGTGGAAGAGTACGAGGACCTGCTGTCGCCGAACTTCGACACGCTGGAGTCGCTGCGGCGGGCGCGCAAGGACGGCTGCAACGTGTACGTCGTTCTGCTGGCCAACGGGCTGCAAGCTGCGAGGCTGTTGCGGTTCGGGGACAGGTACGAGGGCTTTTCGAGTCTGTTATTTGCCTCTCCGAGAACTAGTCAAGTTGCAACAATCCAACCACTTACGCGAGTAAGTATAACGGGTTAGCACTGATCGACTAGCACGTTCTTTTCGCGGATTAGCAAAGTAATATTTTGGTTTTAATTAAACTGCATGGCGTCTACAGTTGTTGTACTGTGTAAGTTGGGCAAGAGTAGTAATTGTCAGGCATTAGTAGTCTAATGCATATGTCGTAGGCCGATCGTACGATCAGGCAGATCGTAATGTTCCTGTGTAATGTTTTGACGATAGTCACATTAACTCAATAGATAGGTAGGATAGGTTCGTTAGGTTGCTTCAGATGCCCGAAGGGCAAACTGCCCACAAATAGGAGCCCCGCGTAGCGGGGCTCCGTCGACTCAGGGAAGGAGTCAAAGATTTTCACGTTTCACGATATGCCTAGGAATTTCACGATATGCCTGATCTTACGATCGGCCACCGACACATACTTAGATTAAGTAGCATATGTTAGGTACCTATTACTGTCTAATGGTTCGAGCAATTTTTCGCAAAGCGGGTGGATCGGCTGCGTAACGTAACTTAACTGAGCACGAAGATAAAATAAATATGCTGTCTGAAGTAAGTAACCTGTGTGTTATAATAACGATCTAGAGAATTATTCGGGGTTTCACCCCGATGTTCAAGATTAATCTTGATTGTCCTGTATATCGCAGGCACCGCATCCTGGACACGCGCGCCAAGTACATCATGCTGCACGACTTCCGGCTGTTCCACAGCGAGCTGCACTACCTGTGGAAGCGTATTGTCAACGTGCTGTTCCTGCGCTACCACAAGAAGGTGCTCGGCTTCAGCAAGAGCAAGGCCTGGTTCGACCTCTCCACCGTGCCCTTCCCCAACCCGATCAAGGCCGTCTTTGTGTCCAGGAGGGTGGATATTTGGAGGAATGGGAGGTTTCACTACAACAGGTTGGTAACCAAAAGACTATTGGTGTACTAAACAAAGTAACTATCCATTAACGACAAACTATCCGTTCCTAGAATTAATATGACTACTACGGGGATAGAACCCTTTAGAGGAAATGAATTCCATACTTATTTAATAGTTTGCCTGAAGCCCTAAGACGTGAAAATAATAAGCCTATGTTTTAGCATGTTTTTTTTTAAAACACTACCATAATATACGTATTGTAGTATTACTAAGTTACATAACTAAAGACTGATGACCCCCCCCCCCCCTACAGTCAAACTCATTGTTGAGTTTTGCGGGGCTATGACAATTTTTTTAAGAATACCCTTGCAATATCGGGTGGTTTCCAATTCCGGAACTGATTTCCGATATTGGATTCCAATTCCGGAATTCCGGAACTGGTTCCGGAATTAGGGTTTATCATCATTTTATGAGATTTTTTTGTAAAAACCATCTAGAGTTGTGAAATTCTGAACTTTACGTTTATTAAAGTTAGTATTGTTTAAGATAAATTTAATTTGAAGTACATTTTTTATTCACCTCTTATTTTACCGTTACCACCTTATTAAAGAATACTTGGTTACTTTTATTCACTTCTACGATACGGGGTATTTATTTGGAAACCATAGTTGCTAGCAAACAATTCGATGCATAATTTTATAAAATAGTTAAATTTAACAGCTTCCTGCTCTTCCTAACCTAGTAGGTAATGGTGTTGTTTTTGTTTAAGAAGTTGAAGGTCTAAGTTTGCCTTTTTTCTTCCTAGTTCCTAATTATAATTCAGAATATCATATATTATGTGCTTCTACGGCATGTGAAATCGTTGATAGAGAAAACCTCTTTCTCTCTGAATCGACGATAAATAGGCCAAATATTTTTAAATTTCAATTCTAAAAATTCGCTATGTAGGATTCAGACTATTCTAAGCAAGTAAATCTGCCGTGCTAACAACATACGCAGTAATCGCAGTTGAAAAGTCATGCAATTGTTTATGTTGTTCTCTTTGAATAAGTTCTTTATTTAAATGATGATTTTCATGCAAGCACTGCACATCGAATAAGCAGGGCAGAAATCCCATTGCTTTATTTTTTTTTGTATTATTGTGAGCCCATATTGTCCCACTGTAAGTAAAAATATATACTATAGTTCATTAAATGACTAAGAGACACGTAATAACGACAAAAACAACAGTATAGTGTAGTTTCTTAACAATTTTCAATAATAAACGTATTAAAACATAAAAAAAGTACTTAAATCCAATTCCGGAATTTTCGATATTCAGTGGTATCAATTCCGGAATTGTAATATCGGAAAATTTGTCCGAGATTCCGGAATTCCGGAATGCAAGCCCTATACCCCTGTATTTTATAAAAAAAAATTAACGAGCATTTCGGGGTGTCTTCATAAAAACTTCCTTACCAGGAGATAAAATTCCCGGTTTACGATATCTACCTCCTGTTATCACACATCAGCTAGTCTCAGGATCAATTTTTTTTTGGATATTTGGGAATTAAAAACGCTGAACGATATCCTGGATCCGCGCCTGAAACTAGTAGGCCCAGTAAGGGGTCTTAATTCATGAATACTGATGATGACTTCATTAATATTGCAGGCCCTTGTTTGCAGACAAGACTAGGAATCTGAACGCGGAGGTGCTGAACGTGGTGTACCTGGACCACGTGCCCTCCGTGGTCGTCGTGAAGAACAACGACACCAATAAGATTGGAGGCGTCGAGATTGAAGTAAGGTATCAAGTGATAATACACCGACTTGGCAAGCGATGTTATTCCCATTCCCACGTGACCGCCGCTATACACGAGGCGGAAAAGACAGGAATTTCCATTTTCCACCAACAACTCGACAAATTCCTTTAAAAAATTGAGTAGCGTTCTATATTTTGTCAATAACCCAGAGTTCGCTTAGATGGATTCTATTACCTATCCGGGCCCGGGTAGTTAACTTTCCTATTATTTTTGTGTTTTCGACTACGGTGCAAAACTGGGAATAGGTACTTTTGCACTCGCATGTTTCCACAGATCCTGAACACATTGGCGGAGAAGATGAATTTCAAGCCTAATCTATACCAGTCGGTGAACGCTGAGTATCACAAGTGGGGACAGAAGCAAGCTAATGGCTCATTCTCAGGTAACTTCTTAAACGGGTGTATAGGTACCTACGGAATCCTCGCTAGTTAACGAACAGCCTGCCGCTACCGCTATCCCTACTTATTTAGCCTAAGAGAAGCTTTACGAATCCTTAATGATTGCCTCTTATTTCTCTGAGGCC
This sequence comes from Cydia splendana, assembly GCF_910591565.1. Classification (NCBI taxonomy): domain Eukaryota; kingdom Metazoa; phylum Arthropoda; class Insecta; order Lepidoptera; family Tortricidae; genus Cydia; species Cydia splendana. Next base: position 23,201,252 of record NC_085967.1, on the reverse strand, counting down.
TGATCGGCGAGATGGTGAGCGGCGCGGACGCGGCGCTGGGCAACCTGCAGTACACGCCCTACCACCTCGAGCTCATGGACCTCAGCATCCCATACACGGCACAATGCTTCACGTTCCTCACGCCGGAGGCGCTCACCGACAACTCCTGGAAGACACTCATCTTGCCCTTCAAGTGAGTGACCGGTGGACCTCAGTATCCCATGTAGCTACACCACAATGCTTCCTTCCTCCAGAGGCTCTCCGACAGAGTGAGAGTGCAGCTTAGAAACTATCTACATTCGCTTGTCCCATTCATTCCGTACCCCTGTAGCTCTGATTTTCACGTGCTTTCTTTTGACATATCTCACAGTAGGTATTGACTACACCTTTAATTCTCATCCAACGTCACACGATTTTAAGATTTTCCTCCCCCCTCCTTGTGACACCTGGTCACATTTGGCAACCCAACATATTATCTATAGCACAACGTACCTACAGCGCAAATTATACCTAATATAAAAAAAATAACTGTCAGCTACAGGTGAAGTTAAAGTGACTTTACAAAGTTTATGACTCCCCCCTCCCACTTGTCACATTGTCGTGACCTCCTACCTCTCCCTAAACGTGACCGGTGTGACGTCATTAATGGAAAACCCCTTTCATTCCTGCGCAGAAACCGCACCATTAAAACCAGCATCTCCAAATTAATTTGCTGGAAATTCATAATTTGACGCCCTATATCCATTGAGTAAGAATTTATAGCAATGCGCATTGTAATAGTAGTTTGTGTTACAAGGGATTAAAATGATATATTTTTGTCAATGGCGTACATTGAATCCTGAGCGTAATGAGGGATTCAAGTGTTAACGCCCAAGACGAAATAATTTTGATACCGTGTGATACATACTGCTTTTCACATCAACTATGAGGAAAATAAAAAAATCTCAGTGTTGACACAATAACTTTTTTTTATGGCCTGGTTACGAGACCTTTAAGCCAAGACACAATCACGACGACACTACGATGTTGCTACTTTTTAATTTCTACTCTTTTTTGCCAGGCTGTATATACATACGATGTTCATAGTTAATTATATTAATATTTTATACTGGCAATGAAATGTTGTTGAACAGAAAAGTGGCACTTTGATCCCTCCTAGCAGGGAAGAAAAATCCATTTTCTGATTAGGTGATGTGAAAAAGCCATTAGGTACCGTCACTATACTTATACTGTGCTGTGCGTCAGGTGCCATTGGGGCTATTCATAAATTACGTAATTTCAAATTAGGGGGGGGGGGGGTCTGGACATCGGATGACGTAGGAGGAAATGGGGTCATTCGAAGCATGATTTGTGGATGATTTAGGGGGGGGGGTCAAAGATCGTCAAAAATCGATGACGTAATTTATGGACAGCCCCATGGTTCGTTCAAGAGTCCAACTTTATAAGAGAGATAGAAGAGATACCTAACTCTTATAGCTTGTCTATTAAATACGGTAATTTCGCAGACTATACATGTGGGTGGCTGTGCTGCTGGTCCTGCTCATGACGGGCGCCATTTTCCACGGGCTCGCGCGCTACTACATGCACCTGCTGGAGTACCAAAACGAGCACAAGATAATTACAGACAAACACGAGGATCAGGGTACGTTACCACTACGGGGCTATTCATAAATTACGTCATTTCAAACAGCCCCTACGTTAATAATCTCTCACATTCCAATGTCTTTGCAAACGAGCTATACCTAATAGCTATCACCTTTTCACAATGTCATCTCGGAAAAGTTTTTAATTTTCGCTTATGAATGCTTTGAAATCCTTGCACCGCCCAAGATTATTTTTATTGAACCCCTACTCGCTATGCTTGTTATGATATTCGGAAAGAGGTAAACATGAACTTTGCTATATAATACCTAATTGTTTAATCATTTTTAACCGACTTCAAATAAAAGGAAGAGGTTATCAATTACACCGTATTTTTTTTGTATGTATGTATGTAAGACGAAACAGAAGCTGAGTTTTAAATATTTTATAAATATAAATATACCCGTCTCGCTAACGGAAGCGGCACCTAAAAGTAGTGCGATAAGGACAAGGCGAAAAATCCTGCGTAAAAATCTCAAAAATCGAGGTTTCGTACTCCTCTGTTTCCTCCTCCAAAACTTAACCAATCGTAACCAAATTTGGACATCTAAATGATTATGAAATTATCTGTGTCGGACCGTTTTGCTTTTTTGGCTAATTGATATCCGTTTTGAATGCCACGCCTCTCATTGCGGCATAGTCAATTAGGCCATTTTGGCCATTTTTGAAGGGCTCTAGCGCCTTAAAAAACAAAAATATCATAAAAAGCAAAACGGTCCGACACAGATATTGACAATATTAATCTGTGTTAAAAAAATCATTGCTCTAGCTTCAAAAACCACGGAGGAAAACGAGGAGTACGTTTGTATGGAGAAATGACCACTCCCGTTGGCTCTTAAGTACCTCATAACTCCGTCATTGGTGAACCTATTTTTTCTTTTTCTTTTTTAGTAAGTACTCTTTTTTTATTGAAAATAACATGGAAATATAAAATATGCGTACCACAATACAAAGATTCGCCAAACTGCGGGGCAATTTGTTGGCGATTAGGAAAATTATTGTTTTGTTTGAAAGTAAAGGTACAGGTGGTCCAAACCTTGACGTCCAAAATTTTTTTTTGATTCCTTACATCGTGGGCTATCAGAATATACCCATGTATGTTAGCCGACTTTTCGTAGTTTTCGAGTTATGATTTTTGACGTGATATAACGTCTTATAAATCGATGAACACCGGTAGCATGCACGAAAAAGTGTCACGTTGTGGACAGATCTCCATGGTAACGTTGTGGACAGATCTCCATGGTAACGTTACATAATGGAATGGGAATGTTTTCTTATGACGTTATCACGCAAAATTATCGTCCGTAAACCGACTTTACAGACAACCATATTTTTACAATAGTAGAAGAGCCGGCCGCAAATTTTCTAACCGACTTGATACCACGATGAAATGCACAATGGTTTCCCATAAAAGTGATGCTAAGACCGAATTCGATAGTCTGCCACGGCGGATCTTGCCGAAAGTACGAAAAAGAAGGCCACTTCCGGTGCGAAAAAAGGGGGCTGATTTAACCCATCTGATACCGAAATAATAGTAATGGCAGCAGTTGATATTTACGTAGACACAGAAAAGCGAAGTCTGCCAGTATTTTTTTTGCCGGAAGTGCTTGGCAGACGCTCTCAAATGTGGCCACCAGGACCCCTAATTTAACCCATCTGATACCACCATGAAACCAATTCCAGTCGGTAGGTATGAACCCTCATGTCAGGAATATATAAGTCTGCCAAGGCTTTTCCTGCCGAAACACCTTGGCAGACGAGATTATGTGAGCAAGGTAACCATCGGTTACCCTACACTAACCCATCTGATACCACCATGAAACCAATTCCAGTCGGTAGGTATGAACCCCCATTTTAGGAATATATAAGTCTGCCAAGGTTTTTCCTGCCGAAACACCTTGGCAGACGAGATTATAAGCAAGATGACCATCGGTTACCGTACACTAACCCATCTGATACCGCGATGAAACCAATTCCAGTCGGTAGGTATGAACCCTCATTTCAGGAATATATAAGTCTGCCAGGGCTTTTCCTGCCGAAACACCTTGGCAGACGAGATTATGTTAGCAAGGTGTACATCAGTTACCCTACATCAACCCATTTGATACCACAATGAAACCAATTCCTGTCGGTAGGTATGAACCCCATTTCAGGAATATATAAGTCTGCCAAGGCTTTTCCTGCCGAAACACCTTGGCAGACGAGATTATAAGCAAGATGACTATCGGTTACCGTACATTAACCCATCTGATACCACCATGAAACCAATTCCAGTCGGTAGGTATGAACCCTCATTTCAGGAATATATAAGTCTGCCAAGGCTTTTCCTGCCGAAACACCTTGGCAGACGAGATTATGTTAGCAAGATGTACATCAGTTACATGAAACCAATTCCAGTCAGTAGGTATGAACCCGCATTTCAGGAATATATAAGTCTGCCAAGGCTAGGTCTTACCCATCTGATACCTTGTTTGACAAGTCCAGTCTGCCAAGTCAAGTCTGCCAAGGCCTTGGCATACTTATATATTCCTGAAATGCGGGTTCATACCTACTGACTGGAATTGGTTTCATGTAACTGATGTACATCTTGCTAACATAATCTCGTCTGCCAAGGTGTTTCGGCAGGAAAGGCCTTGGCAGACTAATATATTCCTGAAATGAGGGTTCATACCTACCGACTGGAATTGGTTTCATGGTGGTATCAGATGGGTTAGTATACGGTAACCGATGGTCATCTTGCTTATAATCTCGTCTGCCAAGGTGTTTCGGCAGGAAAAGCCCTGGCAGACTTACATATTCCTGAAATGGGGGTTCATACCTACCGACAGGAATTGGTTTCATGGTGGTATCAGATAGGTTGATGTAGGGTAACTGGTGTACACCTTGCTAACATAATCTCGTCTGCCAAGGTGTTTCGGCAGGAAAAGCCCTGGCCGACTTATATATTCCTGAAATGAGGGTTCATACCTACCGACTGGAATTGGTTTCATCGCGGTATCAGATGGGTTAGTGTACGGTAACCGATGGTCATCTTGCTTATAATCTCGTCTGCCAAGGTGTTTCGGCAGGAAAAGCCTTGGCAGACTTATATATTCCTGACATGAGGGTTCATACCTACCGACTGGAATTGGTTTCATGGTGGTATCAGATGGGTTAAATTAGGGGTCCTGGTGGCCACCTTTGAGAGCGTCTGCCAAGCACTTCCGGCAAAAAAAATACTGGCAGACTTCGCTTTTCTGTGTCTACATGTAAATTTCTAACTGCTGCCATTACTATTATTTCGGTATCAGATGGGTTAAATGAGCCCCCTTTTTTCGCACCGGAAGTGGCCTTCTTTTTCGTACTTTCGGCAAGTTCCGCCGTGGCAGACTATCGAATTCGGTCTTAGCATCACTTTTAGGGGAAACCATTGTGCATTTCATCGTGGTATCAAGTCGGTTAGAAAATTTGCGGCCGGCTCTTCTACTACAACTTAAAGTTTTGTTATGAAATTCCGGGGTTCCCATACGGGGTAGCTAAAAAATAACTGCATTCCCGTTGCCAGGAAGGTTTTGGAATTATACTGAGCAACTTTTACTATGGGAGCAACCCCGAAATCGCGAAAAAAAAATTTGGCTGTTTCATACATTTTGGCTGGTCCATTTTCTAAAAAAAATGGAAGGGTAATTTTTTTTTGGGAACCCCGGAATTTCATAACAAAAGTTAAAAGTTTAAAAAATCATAACTCGAAAACTACGAAAAATCGGCTAACATACATGGGGTATATTCTGATAGCCCACGACGTGAGGAATCTAAAAAAATTTTTGGACGTCAAGGTTTGGACCACCCTGTATAGTTCCAAGTTGGTCCCGTTTTTTATCAAATCCCAGTTCTGATGATGGGATCCATGAGGAATCCAGGGAACTCTTCGAATCTTATAGGCATACATATAGCGATTTTTGTGTTTTCATCAATAAAGCAAGTATTTACGTTCAGAAAAAGTCACATTTAATGAAATGGAACTACTGATGATGATCAAAACTGAACTCTTTAACGATGCATAGTTCACTTATTCGATTTAACCTGTTGGTTAAGTTTACTAAGCCAGTAAGATTTATAAAGAACATTTTTATCAAGGTATAGTCTGATGATGGATGAACACGAGGGATTGAGGGAACTCCTCAAATGTTATAAGCATAAATACAGCGATTTTTGAATTTTCATCAACAAACTAAGCATTTACAATTAAAAAGTGCCATTTGATAAAGTGGAACTGCTGATGAAGACTTGAAGTTGGTTTTACTTTTTTTATTTAAAGATTAATAAATAACTTTTTAACCCCGACGCAAAGAGTATAAGTTCAAGCCTTCAAGGGATAGGTAACAAAAACATGTTTGATCGTCTTCTCTCTCCTCTGATGTTTTACCAAATAAGTACATATATTCGAGTCACTGACCCCTGACCTGAACGAACTATAAATAGCACCTCGGTCCGAGGCTTTTATTACACCAAAGAAAATTGATTGTAATTATTTGCAGACTCAAAACCAGTCGGCGTATACCTGTTCGGCGAAGTGATCAACAGCATCCTGTACACGTACGGGATGCTGCTAGTGGTGTCGCTGCCCAAGCTGCCCTCGGGCTGGGCCGTGCGGCTGCTGACGGGCTGGTACTGGCTGTACTGCATCCTGCTCGTGGTGTCGTACCGCGCCAGCATGACCGCCATCCTCGCCAACCCCGCCCCCCGGGTCACCATCGACACCCTGAAGGAGCTCGTCGACAGTAAACTCCCCTGCGGCGGGTGGGGCACGGAAACCAAGCGTTTCTTTGAAGAATCTTTAGACGAAATCGGACAGAAGATCGGCGAAAGGTTCCAAACGATAGACGATCCGGACGAGGCCGCCGCTAAAGTCGCTCAAGGAGTCTACGCGTATTACGAAAACAAGTATTACTTGAAGTATTTAAGCGTTAAAAGGAAGAACTGGAATGTGAGCATGGAAACGCAGAACTCGACGAACACTACTACTATGAAACTAGCTTCTGATAGAGAGTTGCATATAATGACGGACTGTGTGGTCAATATACCGATATCTATAGGTTTCCATAAGAATTCCCCGTTGAAGCCCCTAGCTGATGTTTACATGCGACGCACGGTAGAAGTAGGCTTGGTCGAAAAGTGGCTGAATGACGCCATGTACCCTATCAGAGCGCTGGACACATTTGACAATGAAGTAAAAGCTCTCATGAACTTAAAAAAGCTGTATGGAGCTTTCGTAGCCCTCGCTATTGGATATTTTTTGAGCTTCATATGTCTGTTTGGGGAACTCATATATTGGAATTGCGTTGTCAAAAAAGATCCTAATTTTGACAAGTATGCTATGGACCTCTATTATATGAAGAAAAAATAATATCTTCGTTTTATAAAGTAAAAAAGTAAAGTAAATTATTTATTTGTATTAAATGTATTATGTATTTAAACTATACAATAAGATCATGATTTAAGTTAACATTTCTTTAAATCTAGTTCAGTCATAATTAGTCTTTAGAATGAACATACCAAATGAACTTGAGTCCAAATGTCTACACATAATAAATGCAGGGATGACGACATTGACTACAATTATTTCCCAACCCCTAGCAAAATAGATACCATAATTATACAGATAAATCACCATCTAATTACATTTCATAACATTAAAATACAAATTAGGCTACTAACAACTACAAACAGTATTCCTAATAAAATGGCATTATTATTTTACACATAGCCCTATATTTTAATGAACAATATGCTAAATGTGTGTTCATATTAGGGGTCATCCATTAATTACGTCACACGAATTTCTAGGTTTTTTGACCCCTCCCCCCCTCCTTGTCACACTTGGTCACATTTGGCAAACCCCTCCCCCCTAGTGTGACGTCACATTTTTTCTACGAAATCGCCAAATCGAAATAAGTAAGTACCTACCTAAGTATTATTAATATTTTTACAAAATATTTTTGACGATATAAATATTAGTAATTTTATAACCCAAAACTGCTTAGGAAAGAAAATTAAACGAATAATAACGATTATCGTTTTAAAAACTTGTTATTTAAAAGTACAACAATAAAATACTCCTCAGACTTCGTTCCGGGCACATTCCGTCAAACAAATTCAAGCACCTGATGAAACTAGCGGCTTCACCAAATTGCCAAGAGTGCAATAAAATAGAAGATGTTCACCATGTGTTGATGGAATGTGTCCGTAATGAGGCGCTGAGGAATGACATGACATTTATTAAATCTACCAACATAGGTAGTTGCAACATCGTCCTGGCATCGCCACTATCAGACGAGGCCAGGTTGATGTGCAAACTATACTTATATGTGATGTAGTGGTGTAGGTAATACTTCACTACTACATCATTAGATTCATTAGTCAAAAAGGATTTAAAAAAAAAAAAACAATAAAATAATTTAAATAAATTTTCGGTTACTGATGAAGTTAAAGTGACGTCACAAAGTTTATGTCTCCCCCCTCCCCCATGTCACAATATGTCACATTTTCTTGACCCCCTCCCTCCCCCTAAACGTGTGATGTAATTAATGGATGACCCCTTAAGACTACAGTGAGTACAGTCACTGAGAAATAAATACACAATTGAAGAAATAGGAGAAAGTCTGATATATGTTTGTATTTTGACTTGTCCTATATCACAAAAGACTGTACATTCAAGAATAGCAGATAAACAATTTAATTTTCACAGTAGAAAACCAGCCCCAGCAATGAGGAATCATTCATTGAACTATAAATTACATTAATGATCTTATTTTCAAATCAATGAATTAGAAGCTTGTAATGCTGTCATAATTTAAACAACCACTAATAATTAACATTAGCTGCAATTATTGTTTATTCTCTACTTTTACATTAGGGTCAGGGTTGAAGGCAGGTGGCAGCGCCCCCGGCGGGGCATTCTCTACAATCCAGGGATGCTGCAGCACAGTGGCGAGGGGCAGGCGGTTCTCCGGGTTCACCACCAGCAGGTTGCCCATGAGATCCTTTGCCTTTTCAGACACATACTCCGGATACTTAATTATTACATACCTAATTTTCAAATAAGTCTGATTTGAGTGCTTGGCGTCAAATGGAGGTAATCCTACAAGTAGCTCATAGCATAACACACCGAGACTCCAAATGTCAACTGCGTAGCTGTGGGGCTTCCCTTCAATCATCTCCGGTGATAAGTAGTCCAACGTTCCACAGAGTGTCATTCTTCTAGAGGACGGGGAGTGCACGGACCACCCAAAGTCAGCTATTTTCAGCTCTCCATTGTGTCCTATAAGTATATTCTCAGGTTTGATGTCGCGGTGTATCACTTTCTTGGCGTGGCAGTAGATGAGAGCCTTGGTGAGGTCGCGGATGTAGATGGCGGCAGTCTTCTCGTCGAAGCGGCCGCGCTGCTTGAGCAGCATGTAGAGCGCGCCGTGCTTGGCGTACTCCAGGATGAGGTAGATGCGCTTCTCGTCATGGAAGTAGCCGTACATGCGCAGGATGTTGGGGTGCCGCAGCCGGCACTGGATCTCCACCTCGCGCCGCACCTGGTGCTCGATGTCCGCGTCCAGGATCTGGCTCTTGAACAGCACTTTCAGCGCCACCACGTATCGGGACTCCTTTTCGCGCGCCAGATATACATTTCCAAATTTACCTTTGCCCAGTGCCCGCCCGAGGTCGAAGTCTGTCAGTGCCCAGGAACTTTTCTTCTCGTGTGCACTCTTCAGGCCCGCTGAAGTGGATTCCTTCGTGTCTGGGATGTTCGCTTTGGTGCTCGACTGCAGGGGGCGGCCTACTGGCAACGTTGGCACTTTGAAATTATCACCAGCGGGTTTCTTGTTCTCCATCTTTGTATAACAATGCAAGCACAGTGAGAAGCTTTCAAGATGTCCTTTTGTCACGCGAGCATTTCATAAGTTAACACTACATGAATATTCAGTAACCGTAAATAATGATTATAATTATTGATAAAATATTATTTCGTGGGATTTTTGGGAAACTCGGCAGTGAAATTCGTTTCAAATAAATAACGTATTTTGCTATCTGCAGCGATTTGAATGTGAATGTCAGCACATGTCAGTCAAAGAAGTATTGCCATACTGTGCACACTTTTAGGGAATTTATTTAAAAATATCGCCTGAAGTGAATCCTAAGCAAACAGAATAAAACTGTGCATTTCTTTCTACAAATAATATACTGGTACAATAAAGGTATATATTATTATAACAGAGCACATTGATTTTGTAAATGTGAATTTGTGAATAATGATAATGGGAAAAAACATGGACATGATGCTTAACAACCACTTAACAACACTGTAGTAATTGGGTCCAATGGATACTGTCCACAAAATGCAAAGCTTTTTTTTGTTTAGTGAACTAGGATAATTTTAAATTAGATCATGTAAGAATGATTAGTTACCTTTAAATATCAAGTCTCATGCATTCTAAATAAAATAAACTAGCGTCGTTTGTTTCATATTGTAGTTCACAAATAGATCTTGATATTATAATCACTACGTTCTAGTAGTTCATTTGTATAATTTGGTCTGTGAGATGGTTTGGATGGTTTGGTGACATGTCATTGACCTAGTCAGCTGTTTGTCAAATTGACATTTCGTGTTCAGAGTAGAAAATTTCCCAAACCAAGACAAAACCTGGATTTAGAAATGAATACGTTTATTACTGCTTGTTTTTAGGAAATAGTAGTGAATTTTGTTGAATTTAATTGTATTTGTAGCTTGGTTTATTGTTCTTGGGGAGCTACACCATTGAAACCTAAATGTAAGTAATACAATGTATTTTGTTTAATTTTTCGTTTCATTTGTGTAGTTGTAGGCAAAGTAATATTATAATATTTGTTCCCTGTTAAAATCTCTTCAAGCGGCATTACAAATGCCAACCATTATTTTTAAGAAGCAGGCCTTTTTAGTTCATTAGTCTTATTTATAGGTTATAAATAAATATAATCTAGTAATATCGTAAAACACTCTTGAACATGCAATTTTTATTGTAGAGCTTAATTTAATGTTTTATGACTTATTTTAAGATTTTTTTTTAATTGATTGCAGTTTGTTGAGTGCCTCGTCCAGTCAGAATGTCTGACGATGCGGAGCAGCAAGCTGAGGAGATAGAAGTGTTGAAGTCTATTTACGATGGCGACGAGAACTTTAAGCAAGTCAATCCTAAAACATATCAGTATAAGGTAAACTTCACAGGTTCGCCATAGCCTAATAGTATCAAAGAAAACTGTAAGGTGCATTGTGGTAACTAGAGATGCAACGGATAGTTGGTAGGCTAGATACCGGATACCGGATATTCGGCCTGACCATCGGCCGAATATCCGGTATCCGGCCGCCGAATATTCGGCCAGTGGAACTATACCTACATTTTTCAGGTGCGCATTCTGCAGGTTTGACCTGTTTCCTAGTGAATTTTCGCGCGGACACATTTCTAAGTTCGAAATGAGTGCGCGTGCAAGTCAGTGGAATGTTTAAATTGTTTTAAAATAATAAACAAGTACGATTATGATCAAGACTGTTTCTTAAATCCAATTAGTTTACTCCGAAATCAAGCAATGTTACTATCCGGTATCCGGCCGGATAGTAGGTCACTATGCGGTATCCGGCTGGATATTTAAATCATGGCCGGATAGGCCGGATAGGTGGAGCTTATGCGGATGCGGATGTCGAACAAGTCGGTACAGGAACGTCTTAGCGGCGGCGTAAGTGTAAAGGCGTAGTCATTAGGGTAATTCTTATTCTTATGCATTTTTTGTGTAACACGTAAGAATAGCATGTATTTTTGTGAAAATAAGTAAACTCTATATCAATATACTTAGCAATTTACCACTAGTTTTAGGTCAACCTAAATGTATTGTCCTAAGAGTATTAGAAACATATAAAAAAATAATTACAAGTGCGAAATGTCACGGACCGTGTAGTGTGACTTCCCCAGATTTTGTGATATTTGATTTTTTTTTGAAAAAATATGAAGTGTTTTTGAAATAATTTATATCAAATATAAAACACTAATCCTTGTTCTACAATACTGTTTAAAATTGTATGGATTTATAACGATTTTATATAATTTTAAACAACATACATTTTGTGATTAGTTTTCGCGTCACCACCGCGCGTGGTAATATAAACATGCGGTACTCGGTAGAAAATTATCTTTACTACTGGCAGCCTTATTAAAGTTTTTTTAGAACAGCAACACTGTGTTGTTGTCAGGTTTACAAATGGCTGAAGGGAGAAGTTTTGTCGAAAATTATTTATTTGTGTTCATTTGAGAAAACGGTCAACCTTAACGCGTCACCGCCGTGTTAGAGTTTTAAAAGTAAGTTGCAGTTTCACGTTATTGTTTGTAACGTTAGATATACCTCATACATTGCAGATTAAGCTAATTATTTAACATTTGCAAAATCAAAGGAAATGTTTATGTAATATCGAACTTGTTCCAAATTATCACGACCATGGCCTCAAAAATCTGTCACCGCCACGGACTTTTGAGTCCACGTTCGTGACATATAGACACGTGGTCGTGTCATTCTTAATTCGTTTGATTAATTTAGAGGCACATGCACTTTTCAGAAATGCATTTTTATTAGCTACAGATCATTTGCTATTATTGCCCGACTGCCAAACCAAAAAAAATGTTTTTCGCTTGTATGTATGTATGATGTGTATCGAATTCTTTGTCACGCTCTACGGCCTTTGTAGTTTGATTTAGGAGTAGGATTTCAACGTCTGAGCTGTCATTAGATTTGTCGTAGTCATAGGAGTGACTTAGGCTATGTTAAAATAACTATATAAATCAAAATAGCCGAGTTGGCCACCAAAATGCCGAAATGTCACGACTGAGGGACAGTTTGTCACAGCCGTGTTAATGTACTCATTTTATTTACCTTTCCTGAGGGTATTAAGCTTGACCATATGAATCAAAAAAATGCTTTTTGTATGTACTTTTGATATATGTAATAATATGTGAAAAATAAAAACGTTTATGAAATAAAATTTTTTTGGACACAATTTAAGAATCACCCATTACATAACGTAACATAACGAAATCGTCTAGATCTAGAAAAGTCGGCGAAGTTACTGTTTATTAAATATAACGCACCTAAATTCTTGCTCAAATACTAAACGTTCGTTTTTTTAAATAAAAAAAATACTAAAAATGTAATATTTGACGTTTTACCTAATCTTGACATCCGCATCTGCGGATGTGAGCCTTTAAATATCCGCATCCGCATCCGCGGATGTCAAAAAATCTGCATCCGCAACATCCCTGCTACAGAACTAGAAGCACTTTCTGCTATAGCAACAGTAACCAAGATATAGTATAGTAGTAACTTTAATCTAGAAATCTTTTATAATCAACACTTGTAAGTATATTTGTTTTATAACACTTATTTTACAATAAATGAGTTTTCCTCCCCTACTGTAAAAAAAAGAAAGTAGGTAAGGTTTACTCGGGTAATTCCGAATGTCGAAAACTGTCGGATAATTCCGAAAGAGACTTTTATTATGATGGAATTAAGGGTGATTTTCATCTGAATTTCGGAATTATCCGACATTCGGTAATACCCGAATACACCTTATAGTGTTATTGTATAGTAGGTTGGAAAGTCAAGTTTTATATTACTTTCCATTTAAATCATCTCAGATGTGGGTATACATGATATGTATTAATGCATGCATTTGGTATGATTCCGTGAATACAAAAAAATGAGATGAAAAGTGTGAAAATAACTGACGCCATAAATTCGATGTTACAAAGAAAAAAAAATGTTTGTTTTAAATATACCATTCAGCACTTCGAGCAACACGGAAGGGAGGCGGCATTCGCACTATTTCCCCTCTGCCGAGGTACAAGATTAGCGCGTCAATCTAATCTACCGCGGGTAATAAAACTAGTTGCACTTGGATTTTTCACTAGACCGAGTCCAGACGCGCGCGTGAACACTGCTGCACAAAAATGCCTGTTTGCTCAGTTTTTTGTTATAAAAAGAGGTCGGGGACATCAAGTTTACAAAAAGAAAGTGTTACATTTCACATGTAATATTTTTTTTACATATCATACGTTTAATTACATTCAAACACAATTATTATATTTTAGTCTCATGATATTGTTGGATTTATCGATTTTGCTCGCTCAGTACAAATTGCGGATCGGTCGAGCGACAAATCCGACTTCTCATCTCTCAGAATACAATAACATACTTCAACGAAAATGTGTTAGTGTGCGTGTTGTGACACTTGTCACTCGTCCGTACACAAAAAGAGATCGAGGTTTGCAAGATTTGTCTTTGACGTGTGTCATTTTCTATGTATTTGTGTCGTCATTACAGATTGCATTTTGTATGTAAGTGTGTGAGAAGTGCGACTGTGTGCACCTTTCCCCCCCCGAAAAATGGCAGAAAGATTTGTACGGTGAGATATCGCTTGGGCCCCTCCCTTCCGATGTGTCGGAAGCCGGTGTTGCTCGAAGATTCAGCATATCAAATGAAATGACTTGTTGATAACATACTCGTACTATAATATTTTCACTACTTGGTTTAACAAATTATTATTGATTTGAAATCTGAACCTTTCCTTAGAGCAAAGACATATGTAACTTCGTATAAGACGAATAAAGTCTAAGGAAAAAACGTGCCTCGGAATTCAAGCAAAAGTCATTCTCGAATAGATGGCGCACACACCTTTAGCCTATCCTCGGCTAGATGGCGTGACGACACCGTTTCATATTTAACAATTTTAACACATAGATATCAGTGAATGAACATGGATCAAAATGATATAAAAATAATAAAATCATTTATCCATATATATAAATTTTTTGATAACTTTATACGTTTTCATTTTGAGTTTTAGTCGTGTGTCGATAGATGGCAGTAAATTTACAGTGACTACAAAATTTACAATGACAGGACCCCTCTATACTATCTATTCTTTTTGCTTAGAGCTTGTCTAGGACAGATGCTGCCGGAGCTTTATGGTTTGTGGATCTGCAAATGTGTTGACTATAATGCAGTCAATTTATATTAAGTCTAGTGATTGTTTTACATTTTATTTGATTTTGCTCTGTTTCTATTTCCCTTCTCATTAGTGTTCTCTGTATCATTAGTGTTGGTAGAATGTTTCTTATTTTTCTGTCTTTAATTTCCAGTACATTGATGGTGAGAAGTCATTTATATTAGAAATATCATGGGGAGCCACATACCCCACAGAGAAGCCTAACTTTAATCTAGAAATCTTTTATAATCAACACTTGTAAGTATATTTGTTATCTCAATAATTTAACTGTAATTATATCATTACATTATTAAAGTCATTTAAAAATACAAACGTTGCCAAAGTACAGTAAGCTGCAGAGATAACTGACCCCCCCCCCCAACCTGCATGGAATATTGTTTGCAGGGGGGTCAGTTATCTCCGCTGCTTAGTACCTTTAAAGCGCAATGAAATAAAGTGTTTTGCCTATTTTATACTGAAGAAAATGTTATCAATGATATACATATATATGTATTCATTTCATTGTAGATTACCAGCAGTGAAGGACAAAATCCTGTCAATAGTAAACGAGGAAGCGGAGCAATGGCTGGGCTGTGCCATGACGTACACCTTGTTCGAGTGTCTGAAAGAGCGAGCGGCGGAGATCCTGTCCGAGCAGTCAGAGGAGGCGATAGTGGCGAGGGTCGAGAAGATAGTTATTGAGGACCAGGAGGTGAGAGAGCCCTTATTATTTGCTGTTTGTTAAAAGTTGTGATTTCTATCTTGATAATGGAACAGAGGTGCTGGTGGTATTACATGTCTTTGATTAATGATATTTATCACCAAAATGCACTGATTAATTTATAGTTACCAGCAACAAGTAATTTTATGGTCCTGTTATTTAAAACACATTTTGTGATAAAATTGACTTTTAGGCGGCGGTTTTTTAAAATAAAAAATTAAAACGCATATCGCATCAGCAATATTATGGTTCTTACTCATCACCACCAAGGGTGTTGTCGGTATTTTTGTTGCGGGTATTACAAAAAGTAGTCAAATGTAGTTTAAGATTCGTATGTAGTCGCAACGTGCACCTTAGTGCAGTCAAAGACATATGTAACTTCGTATAAGACGAATAAAGTCTAAGGAAAAAACGTGCCTCGGAATTCAAGTAAAAGTCATTCTCGAATAGATGCCGCACACACCTTTAGCCTATCCTCGGCTAGATGGCGTGACGACACCGTTTCATATTTAACAATTTTAACACATAGATATCAGTGAATGAACATGGATCAAAATGATATAAAAATATTAAAATCATTTATCCATATATATACATTTTTTGATAACTTTATACGTTTTCATTTTGAGTTTTAGTCGTGTGTCGATAGATGGCAGTAAATTTACAGTGACTACAAAATTTACAATGACAGGACCCCTCTATACTATCTATTCTTTTTGGTGCAGTGCGTATCGTATGAATAACATTATTTGTCCTGAAATGTCCAAATTGCAAAAATCATTTAAAAAAGGAACAGGGTAGGACCCAAACCTCTTCCTCGAGGTACCCCATAAGTAACGGGCACGTGTTTCGCTACAGTCGGAGTCGAAGCAGGCGGAGAAGAAGGAGCAGCTGACGAAGGCGCAGAAGAGGCGCGCGTGGGACCGCGCCGAGATGGGCCGCGCGGGCGAGCGGCCGCGGGGCTGGGACTGGGTCGACATCGTCAAACACCTCTCGCACGTCCCGCACACGCCCACCGCGTAACGCTCGCCCGACACCTACATATACACACGCGAGCGGCCGCGGGGCTGGGACTGGGTCGACATCGTCAAACACCTCTCGCACGTCCCGCACACGCCCACCGCGTAACGCTCGCCCGACACCTACATATACACACGCGAGCGGCCGCGGGGCTGGGACTGGGTCGACATCGTCAAACACCTCTCGCACGTCCCGCACACGCCCACCGCGTAACGCTCGCCCGATACCTGCCGCCAAACACTAGCGGACCTAGGGGGCGTGACTGAACACCTCTTAGGATTATTATGACGTGAACTTAGCGATTCATTTGATTAACGTTCCCATATATGGCCGGTATCCGTAATATAAAATATATCATCTGGTATTTTCAAATTTAATAATTTCCATTTATAAACAAGTTAAACTGCGCTATTAGAATGTCTTCATTTGACATGCTCTTTGTCTTCATGAAAAGTAGCGTTTAAGAAGATCTTTCTTGTAAAATAAACGTTCAAAACTGAATATTGTGAGACAACTTTATAATTGTATTTACGATAAGAGTCAACTTCTCCATCCCGAGAGCTAAGTCAAATGAGCTGTAGGTGGTAGTAAATGTTTATTAACATATTAAATGTGGATCTGATCTGTATCTATGTATATGTACCCTACAAGTATTCGTATTTAAAAAATTGCTTGGGAACTGCCTAATCGTATGTACGTTGTCTAATGTTGAAACAGCTTTTCTAGTATTTTCTACTGGATTTTTTGTATATTTTGTATGAAAGAGCTCCTTTACTAAAGTTACTTGATGTAATTAATGCATATTGTAAATGAAATATAGTAATATTATTAGAAACCTGTTCTATTTTTAGACACGATTAACAAATAGATACCTTAGTCCTGTTGATGTTGGTCGAAAACTTTAAATATGTATGTACGTGTTTAGGGGAGTGAGGGGATTGGAAGTATCAGAGGGCCGAAATATCAGAAACTTACAAAAAAAAACATTTTTCATTATATTTTTGACATATTTTGTTTATACCATATATGTAGTTGTAGGTAGCTAATTAAAAAGTAACATATTGTAAGTAAATATTTTGTAAAAGAAGTTTATAAAAAGTAATAAAACTGCATTTTGCATAATGTGTAATCGTTACGTAAAAACAACAAAATCGTTATAAACAAAGCCTATCGTGCTCGCTATTTGGCCCATCGTGTTTGAGGTCCATGTTAAAACGGGATGTAGGTTTCAGGCTTGTCCTTGATGCACTCCGTGTCGTGGCAGAAGCAGTCGTCTACCGCCGGCTCTGCGGATCACCACAAATTAAAATTGTACGATAATCTTTACATTCTACATTAAATACAACACAATTAACAGAATGGAAAAATGTCGCCTAATCGCTCCCTTTCGTCCGGGATTCCGTTCTCCTCTAACGTTTCTGCGTATAATAGTGCACGTCATGGGTAGGACTAGACCATACTCCTACTGCACTGTTCGGTTAAACGAATAGAGTTAGACCAAACTCACCTTCAGTCAAGTCGTCATTGTAGTAAATCAAAATGGCTGGCACGTGGATATTCTCGGGCAGCAGCACCTGCGAGAACCGTTCCCTTTCGTCCGGAATCCCGTTTTCG
The DNA here is from genome assembly GCF_910591565.1 of Cydia splendana. Classification (NCBI taxonomy): domain Eukaryota; kingdom Metazoa; phylum Arthropoda; class Insecta; order Lepidoptera; family Tortricidae; genus Cydia; species Cydia splendana. The sequence goes on along the minus strand of NC_085967.1, from coordinate 23,183,244 downwards.
GCCAACGTGAGATGGAGGCAGAGCCGCCGGCCGCGGTAACGCCACGAGTAGGAAGCCAGGTGCGTGTTGTGGCGCCGGTAGCGCTGCATGATCTCGTAGATGGTCTCCTCTGAGCACACCTCCAGGGTCACCGTCGAACCTTGAGGGAAGACGAATAGACAAAGCGTCAACTGTACCTATTCACGAAAGCTACAAAAATCTCGCGTCAACTCAGAGCAGCCCAGCTGAAGATACTTCTTATTTACTCCACACCGTCCCAAACCCTCATTACGAGTGTCTATAGATGACCAATCGACAAGAGTTATAGTGACATTGCATCTGTTTTCTTGTATTCCTTGCACTTAGTGAATAATAAGATTGCTAAGTACTTATAGGTACATATAAGCGGCTAGCAGGAAACCTACATCGTAAAGCATCAGCTTAGTCTGCCTGTCCGCTGAGGCGGCGATGAGAGCAATAAAGAGATGTGGATTACAACCAATGGTATTTGTTGATTCCTTTCATCTCCGCTTTAAAGGAAAGGCGGCCAACGTCATATTAGGAAAAAAAACAGTTTTTCCCGACCATTTGCCACCACCAACACCAATTTAGTCGTTATAGACAGTTTAGTGATACAGTCGAGTAGAACTAACTACAAATTATAGTAAATCGCTCACCAGTAAGAGTATTGGTAATCCTAATAGGCCTGCTCTTAGCGGTCAGCTTCCCCACAACCAGGCTATCGTCTAGCCACCAGGGCTTGGTGTAGGGCCGCCACTTGGTGGAGGGCACCTGCGGCGTCAAGATAGATCCAATTGACTGGCACGTTAGGATCGCGGTATCGCGGAATAACAAAGCAGTAGATATAATACAATAATGCCAAAGTTTAAATAAACCTGAGGCTCGTGCGGGCCCAGGCCGTGCGGACGCCGCGCCGCCGCCGCGCCCGTCACCGGGTGCGTGTACTGCACCCATTCGTTGCCACGGAACCAGTGCGAGATGTCCTTGCCGGCGTACGCCAGAATTGTCATCGCAAGCTGGGGAGACGTAAATGGGATTAGTAAGTATCGTAACTCGTAACAGTGCAAGAGTTAACCCACATCACATTCACGCTTTGTAAGTAAGTACTGTTAATAACTACGTTTATATCGTTTAATTCTTGGAAAAAAAAAAGCTGTAAGGTGCGCTTTTAATTGGCCCGATTGATGAGAACTGTATATGTAGGTTTATTAACTATACCTACTATACACAGTACGATCGCCCACACTGTTATCTGTACATCGTGGACCTTACGCCTTGTGTAATAAGGTCCACCAATGTACAGTTAGGATTGTTGCTGTTTGTATACTCTAACTAAAAATGTAGTGTGTGGCAAATTGAAATACACGTTGGTTTTGCCAACCCCTCTACATTACAAGCGTTACTTGTCCAGGTAACGCTTGTACTCGTAATGTAGAGTTGCAAATTATTTGTTCGATGTTTTGTTTGCCAAATTCTCATTTTCTGAACGAACGCATTTTTTTCCAAAACTTATGAAGGTTTTCAAAAAACGTGTTCAGTCAAATGAAGCAAAGGGCACACGTATTTTGAAGTTGCGATATGATGCCTAGTACTACGTATAATATGTTGCCACGCCCTTGTAGGGTCCATGCTGTACCCAATATATTTTTTTAACACCTTTGTAAACCATGGATGCAATAAATGATTATGATTATGATGTATGTACCTAGGTACCCCTCTTATTCACAATACGGAAACCGTCGTAACGGCAGTCTTTCATGCAGTCGTCGGTGTAGTACCAGTTCTTGACGATCATGATGCACGAGCAATTCTTGTAACAACAACTACCTATATTAAGCTACTAGTCGCTACATACCCTCTTCTTGTCGCAGTAGGGGAACCCCCGCTTGAAGCAGGGGCAGTACTCCACGCAGTCATCGGCGCAGTACCAGTTCTTGATGACGCAGGAGCAGTTCTTGCGGCAGGTGCAGAGCCGGAACTGGTCGGCCAGCCAGCCCGTCATGTCCAGGACTCTGCCGTTCAGCGACACCCAGCAGTCCTGCGCGGAGTTGTGGATCACCACCTTCAAAACCAAGTATGTATACGTATCGATGTATACGTTTAATAGGTAAATTATTCTTTTTATACAACTTCTTAGTACCTTTCCAAAATTTTAAAAAACTGACAGTAATAACAGTTTTTAAAGGGGCGCACACCTCTCGACACCCCTGAGCCGCTCACACTGGTGTTGCTCCTGGTCGTCTTTACGACGGCAGTTTTATATCCATCTAGTCAGCGGCAAGTCACCACCTGCCTCGATGACGGTGTTAACATTGTTATGGCAGGTGTCCGGACCTCTTTTACAATAGCCCAGTCTCATTGTCCACCCAAACATCAATCCATAGACTGGTAACATACTGTTCACTTTTTCTACAATAGTGCCGATGCCTGCTGCGACCGGTTCATGGGTGTCTATTGTTGCGCCTGTGAACGGGTTCCAGCAGGCGTTCTACATGACATTAAAACTCTCCAAAGGGCCTCTACGTCTTGGATCTATATCCCCACGCAAGCCTATCAAAAGACCGGGATTTATAGGCCCGTGAAATCCAAAACGGAGAAACAAAATAATAATATGTTTTAATTCTTCAATATCAGCCTCGTGGTTTCTAATAAGAACTTTAGGTCGGTACTTAACTCATATTTTTGGATTTTTTCTTATGCCCCATTTGTCGCCGAGGCGTTTTAATGATCGTGTGGTTCTCAGATAGGTATATTTTGTTAATTATATATGTACTATGTAGGTATTTTCAACCTACTTATTATCTGCGTTAGTAAGTAGTTAATTAACTCTGACGTCAACCTACCTCGGCGGGTGTGTACCATTGTTGCTTCGTGTATATCATAGTAGTCAAGTAAGAATTTTTTATTTCAAATAGTGCTGGTATATTCCATGATAAACAACATATTTGACTATATTTTGAAACCACAGGTCGTCACGTCACTTTATGGCAGCTGTCTAATTGACGCTGATTTATTTTTCAATAGTGTCAATCAAAATATAAATATAACACTTTTAGGGAGTATTACTGCAATGTTCTGCCCATAGAGAATTAAATCACTACGTTTGTTCTGCCCTTTAGTTCTGCCTCCAGAGTGCAGCACTAATTTGTTTAGTAAAACATAGAGTACCTAACTTATACATACTAGAACTTAAACAGTTTTTTGACAAGTTTTTACTATGACATTGATGCACCAAGGCGGTTTGTTTACAGGTGGCCTACCGCGAAACGCGAAAATCGAAATTTCTTTATCTGTCTCTCTATAGATCGAATAAGCAAGAGTGATAGAGAGGCAGAAACCGAACTTGTCGTGTTTCACGGTAGGCCATGTGATTGACCTAGTGATGCATGACGTGTCATTGATAATGTCAATGAGGTTTGTTTACTGTATGTGCTAGTGGTGCCACCTACACAGAGCTTTGCCTAATATTCCCTAGGTCTACCGCGATATAATTTCATTGGTTTTACTTTAAATTCCGACGTTTCAGCTGAGTTGCACCAGCTGTGGTCACGGAAAGACTGACGTCCCAGCAAATGTCAACGGAGATATAAATATAAATAAAACACCACTAAAGTACCCGAAACTAGTTTATAAAAATGTTCGGGGTAGACAAAGAAATTTCGGGTAGTTTAGTGGTGTTTTTTGCAGAATAGTTACAGCGACGATATTTTGAGGAGGTAGTCTGCAGCCTACATCGACTGCGATGACTGTATAGACCAATGGCCGATCGGCATTTCTTGCCGCATCGATCACAGACGTGTCGTGACTCCTGTGGTGGTCCAGCAGCTCTGCAATTTCGTTTCTGCTTAAAAGTTGGTCCAACCAGAGCTCGTCATGCTTTGCCATGCCTTCCCGCAGGTTACGACGCCACTCCGGTCTCATCTCCGCGCGTTCCTCCCAACAGTTAGCTGGAATGCCGAAGCCATTCATGTCGCGTTTACAGGAATCCTTGAAACGGAGTACGGGTCGACCAACCGGTCTCTTAGCTTCGGCAATCTGTCCGAGCATGACTTCACGTGGCAATCTGCCAGGGTTCAATTTAGCCACATAGTATGACTAAGGTGTAGAGTTTGTGAAGTTAGGGCTTGTAGAGTTACCCTAATAGCATTTTCTTGTAGGGATTTGGTTGGGCCTTTGTTTACGTATTAGTAGGGCAACCGTTATATTTGGCCGTACGATTTGCTGGAGGGCCCTCGACAAAGGCCCTCCCAAAGATTCCCAACAGAGGGCCATAAGAGTAATTGTTTCGTTGGGCCTATTTAAATAAATCATACAATTATTCAACGGTGGTGGTTTTGGTTGGGCCGTGGTTGGGCCTATACACATTTGTTTGATGGTTGGTTAATTGTTACATTTGGCCGTACGATTTGCTGGAGGGCCCTCGACAAAGGCCCTCCTGAAGATTCCCAACAGAGGGCCATTAGAGTAATTTTTTCGTTGGGCCTATTTAAATAAATCATACAATTATTCAACGGTTGTGGTTTTGGTTGGGCCGTGGTTGGGCCTATACACATTTGTTTGATGGTTGGTTAATTGTTACATTTGGCCGTATGGCTTGCTGTAGGGCCAACTGCAAAAAAATAAAAAAGGGCAATTTTTTCGTTGTGCTTCTGTTTGCAAATTCAACAATTACCCAACGGCAAGTCAGGTAGGTCGGTAGGTAGTCGTGCACCAGGTTGGAGGCCCAACACAGCTTGTCCCACAAAGGGCCAACATTGTAACTTTAACGTTGGGCCTTGTGTAGGATTCTTACAATACTACCATAGGTAAATAGTTGTGTAATTTATAGAGGGCCTACAGTCTAATTATGTAATGGGCATTTGTTTACGAGTCCTACAGTTACCCTACGTTAGGTAAGTGGTTGTGTAATACGACGTTGGGCCTTTGGTGATAAATATTACAATTACACTACGGTAGGCATTGGTTGTATACGCACATGAAGATCCTAGGCAGCAGTTGTTGTTAATCTTCTCTGTATCGTTCCAATTTTAGTATATGTACTGCCGAAGCAAGTACACTTACTATACACTCTAATTTGTATATATACTAACCGCACTTCAAAACTTCGTAAGCGAGATTTATGTTTTTTGAGATTTAAATTGAGAAAATGTTGGTAAAATGCAATTTTTAAAATTAATGTATAAATTTTATAGTTATAGCTATTACATTTATAAGTTACTTTTAAAAAATATTATGATTATATCCGGAATAATCGAGAAAATAACTATAACTTCGATGTTTGGAGACAGTAACGCCATCTAGTGACGCCACAAGCAAAGTTCCACAGCCAATGTTGGTAAATGCGACATTTGTCGTCATTGGGCCATCGGATGATATCGTTGATTAGCCAACGTTACCAAAGTAAACAAAGGCCCATTGTTGGGCATCAGTGCCACAGCCAATGTTGGTAAATGCGATATTTGTCATCAGTGGACCATCGGATGATATCGTTGATTAGCCAACGTTACCAAAATACACAAAGGCCCATTGTTGGGCATCAATGCTACAGCCAATGTTGGTAAATGCGATATTTGTCACCATTGGGCCAACGAATATTATCGTTGATTAGCCAACGTTACCAAAATACACAAAGGCCCATTGTTGGGCATCAGTGCCACAGCCAATGTTGGTAAATGCGATATATGTCATCATTGGGCCAACTAATATTATCGTTGTTTAGCCAACGTTACCAAAATACACAAAGGCCCGTTGTTGGGCATCAGTGCCACAGCCAATGTTGGTAAATGCGATATTTGTCATCATTGGGCCATCGGATGATATCGTTGATTAGCCAACGTTACCAATATACACAAAGGCCCATTGTTGGGCATCCGTGCCACAGCCAATGTTGGTAAATGCGGTATTTGTCACCATTGGGCCAACGAATGTTATCGTTGTTTAGCGAACGGTAGCAAAATACACAAAGGCCCATTGTTGGGCATCAGTGCCACAGCCAATGTAGGTAAATGCGATATATGTCATCATTGGGCCAACTAATATTATCGTTGTTTAGCCAACGTTACCAAAATACACAAAGGCCCGTTGTTGGGCATCAGTGCCACAGCCAATGTTGGTAAATGCGATATTTGTCATCATTGGGCCATCGGATGATATCGTTGATTAGCCAACGTTACCAATATACACAAAGGCCCATTGTTGGGCATCCGTGCCGCAGCCAATGTTGGTAAATGCGGTATTTGTCACCATTGGGCCAACGAATGTTATCGTTGTTTAGCGAACGGTAGCAAAATACACAAAGGCCCATTGTTGGGCATCACTGCCACTGCCAATGTTGGTAAATGCGATATATGTCATCATTGGGCCAACTAATATTATCGTTGTTTAGCCAACGTTACCAAAATACACAAAGGCCCGTTGTTGGGCATCAGTGCCACAGCCAATGTTGGTAAATTCGATATTTGTCATCATTGGGCCATCGGATGATATCGTTGATTAGCCAACGTTACCAAAATACACAAATGCCCATTGTTGGGCATCCGTGCCACAGCCAATGTTGGTAAATGCGGTATTTGTCACCATTGGGCCAACGAATATTATCGTTGTTTAGCCAACGGTACCAAAATACACAAAGGCCCGTTGTTGGGCATCAGTGCCACAGCCAATGTTGGTAAATTCGATATTTGTCATCATTGGGCCATCGGATGATATCGTCGATTAGCCAACGTTACCAAAATACACAAAGGCCCATTGTTGGGCATCCGTGCCACAGCCAATGTTGGTAAATGAGGTATTTGTCACCATTGGGCCAACGAATATTATCGCTGTTTAGCCAACGTTACCAAAATACACAAAGGCCCGTTGTTGGGCATCAGTGCCACAGCCAATGTTGGTAAATTCGATATTTGTCATCATTGGGCCATCGGATGATATCGTTGATTAGCCAACGTTACCAAAATACACAAAGGCCCATTGTTGGGCATCCGTGCCACAGCCAATGTTGGTAAATGGGGTATTTGTCACCATTGGGCCAACGAATATTATCGTTGTTTAGCCAACGGTACCAAAATACACAAAGGCCCATTGTTGGGCATCTGTGCCACAGCGAATGTTGGTAAATGCGATGGTGGGCCAATACAAATTTTAATGTTGGCTACGGAACGAACCTCATCCCAACGTTTTCCCTACCGTTGGCACCGTGGGCCCCAACGAAAATGCTACTAGGGTAGAAGCATGGCTCTACAAGAGATCTGATAACTTTTTGACAGTACGAGCCTTATGGTTTTATCTTGGCAACATTTTACATGAAAATGTTTTTGGTGGAATACTTATTTACCTAAAGTCGGACTCATTATAGCTGCGGTACATCAAGTAACTAATACTAAATCCACCAAAGCTCAGCGATTTGGAAACATTCACCGAAACCAATTAAGTATAAGTTTAGCAGGTCAGTGTACATATATAAATCGTTACCGCATTCCTGTTGATTCATAGTAAGAAATTAAATGCCAGTGAATAAAAACACTAGTCTAGAAAGTGCAATATGCCTGCAATGTGGCATATTGCATGGCATTAACCTTTATAATATGTATTCAAGCACGGCGCGGCGCAGGCAATAGATCAAGTTGTTTTGTTGAGTGGCTCGGTCATGGTTCTATGGACACCTGACTTCTGTGAAGGCAGCGAAGCCCTTCGTCGATGAAATATACAAGGTGCTAGTTTACGGCAACCTGGGGGTTTCTTATTCCTATAGGTACCTATTGGGGTTTTGAGATTTTGTGATCACGTTTTCATACTGTCTGATAGCTAGTTTAACAGCCAACTGTAACTACTGTAAGATTGACCAGACATTTTCTTTAGGCTATTATGTACACTTTATTAAAATAACAAAAATAACGATAACCTAAATTAATACACATGTACATGTAAAAAAACTAAACTGAAATGAAAATTCACCCTGCGGCAAGGTGCCGTACCTACCTACTCGTACCGTGCTAGCAGCATTACCCCGCTGAGTTGCAATAGGTAGCTACTTACTAATGCGCAGCAAATGCAGCAATACTAACATAGGGTACATTCAGCTGAAATACCTAAACGTATGCACTATGTGCACTTAAATAAAATTTAACCTATATTTTGGCGTTTTAGGTCCATAATCTGTAAGTGTAGGTACGAGTAGAAATAAATATAATATATTCATATATAGTCCATGATATTCTGGATATTCATGTCAACTTTTTTCACTCTACCAGCCGAAGCCGATTCATGGAGCATTAATGGCACAGCAAGTAGGTAGTTTAAATTTCGATACAAAATAAATAACAAACCAATGTGTGTGGGTTTTAGTGGTAATAGTGCCTCAATTAACATATCAGATTGCTAATATAATATCACACACAAAGAGAACCCTATAAAATTAGCATACTTACCCTCCTCACCTCGCGTCGTATTACTACTTGCTGAGGGTCGTCGTCGTCGAGGGTCCCGTTGACGATGCTCCTCCATCTGTGTCTGTCTTTGGCGTCATGGAGAGCATCATGTAGCTTGGTGTTGAATATGAGTCAAAATTAGCACACACAGTCATAAAATATTCTCAATTAGAGAATGTTCGGAAAAAGAAGAGTCGTAGAATGTAGGTATTGGTTCCCATATATTCTTTCTACACAGACTCTACAAGTCTACAATAAAATCACAAATACCGTTCTGGTGAACGCTCCCGAAGCGAGGGGCTTCTTGTGCGTGGGCGCGTGCCCTGACATATTGCGTGGAAACGGCTTTTAATGAATGTTGACGGGGTTCTATTGGGGTTATTGTGGTAATTGATTTACGGAAGCTAATGAAGAATTCAATATGGTAATTAGCGTGTTATTAGAAGCTATGCATATGCTACGCGGTAGCGAGATCTTAAACTAGAATAATGTAGGTATTATGTATGTCGCAGGCAAATTGTAAGAATCCGCCGTCTACAAACGGCGTCGTCAATTTACAAACGGCTTCACGATTGTAAATTACCGAAGGCAAATTGTTAGTGCGCACAATATTAGTGTTAACGTAAACGTGATGGTTGTCTGAGGGTGACCATGGTTAGCTGTTTTATAAATGTATACTAATTTTTATACCACACCACGATCCTCACGCGCGTTTTACCCGTGATCCCACTGCTTTGAACCACAGTGGGTCTACGGGTAATTAATTTTTACCAGTTTGGTCCCACCGCACTAAGTGTTTCTTTTCCAAAACATTTCCTTCTAACTTAACTAGACGGCGTCCCGCTAAGCGGGGCTCCTATTTCTGGGCGATTTGCTCTTCGGGCATCTGAAGCTACCTAACGAACCTAACCTACCTACGCTTTTTGCCCCAAAGTGTAATGTTTTCACGGACGTCAGCCTCACACTAAATCAATAGGTAGGTTAGGTTCGTTAGAGGTAGCTTAATTCAGATGCCCGAAGGGCAAAGCGCCCAGAAATAGTTCAGTAGTGAAGGAAATGTTTTTTTAAAAGAAACAGTGCGGTGGGACCATCCAAGAACTCCAGATTTGATGGACACCCCGGCGTTTTTCATAGTTTTGATGTGCAGCGACACGCGTGGTAAATCAAAGAACTAATTCGACCAAAATGTCGCGGCAAATTACAAACGGCGCTGTTAATGTCATAAGGTATTTTACATAATGCCGGACCGTTTACAATTTGCCTTCGGCATTTTACAAACGGCGTCGTCATTTTACAAACGTGAAGCCGTTTGTAAATAGGGAATATTACGCGAAACTCTGCGTAGGAGGCGCCACTACCATTATCCGTCACAATCTGGGGGTCTACCGCGAAACAACCTCTAACCTCTCTATCCCTCTTGCTTATTCGAGCGATAAAGAGGCAGATAACAAAATTTCGATTTTCGCGTTTCCCGGTAGGCCCTTGTTAACAAACCGCCTTGATGCATCAATGTCATAGTTTATTGTCTGTGAAAACTTGTCAAAAAACAGTTGAAGGCACAGTGTGTATAAGTTACTCTATGGTTTACTAGAGGAACTAGTGCTGCAGTCTGGCGGCAGAACATTGCAGTAATGCCCCCCCATTGACGATGCCGTTTGTAAACGGCGGATTCTTACAAAATGCCTGCGACATGTATAAGGGAAAATATATCCTAGAAATGGGCGCGATGCGTTGTAATGTTTTTCGACATACCCTTTGCTACTTTTGAGATATTAAGATTTTTTTTGTAGAGTTTTATACCTATTCCGTTAGGTAGTCAAAAAAACGGAACCCTTGTACAGCCCTTTGCGCTGAAACAACTGGTTCGATTGAGTTGAGGTATGCAAGTCGGTGACTCTACGCCTAGGACGACAAGACGACAAGGACGAATAATGTTGGGGGGAAATTTGTTTGTCGGATTATGTAGGCTGAGTTTTGCTTTACCGTGGCCTTATGCTGTAGTTAATATTACAAAACCGATTTCTCCCAGTAACATATCGTAGGTCAGCAGGTGGGACATGCCAAGTCACGAGTATCCAACCAGAACGAATTATTTTCTTTCTGTCCGACCATATTAATCTGAAATATCCTAATAAGAGAAACTACAACTCCACCACTTTGAAACAGACATGCGCCTAATTACGTCCATAGATTTTGAGTAATGTAATCTAAAAGAGTGTAAGTAAAGAGTGTTGGCGAAAGGTTTAGACGTTTTTAGTGTAAGAAAGAAAAGCTTGGACCATAAGGTCCGCTGCGCTCGGCGGAGCGCGCTTCCTGTGACCGGGAGGTACCTAAGTATTCCATAATAAGCCAATCAGCTTGACCAGCATAAGGTGCTCTACGAATAGATATAGGTATAATAAGAGAAGATGTCACGCACATAATATGTCATGTACAGTCAGCTGCAGAGACAGGTGACCCCCACTGCAAACAAAATTCTATGCTACTTATATTAAATTCTTCTGGTGAAAATATAAATTCTATGCAGGGTGAGGGGGGGTTGTCACCTTTTTTCGCGCTTATAGCAAATAAAACAGCGAACTGCAAAATTTACCAAAATCTTTTAATGTAAGTACTTACTTAATCAAATCATTCACCTCAAGTCTCCTGCTATCCTTATCCTACTGAATACCTATAAATTATAATATGCATAGTTATAATGTGCTAACTTGAGATCATACTTACCTTGGTTTTTACCGTAATCAGCCGTAAGCGATGATGTGGCATGTCGCAGCGGGCTTTTCATCCACAAAGAAGGATGATTAGCGGTAGAATGCCACCCGCGTGTTTGTGCCGTGCGCGGGGACCCGTACGGGTGGAGAAGGAGATCCTGGGAGCGGGCGCGAAGCGGGGGTCTGTTGTCGTTATCCCCGTTAGAAGAAGTTCCTTTGGCTCTAGATTCATCTCACACGGGAGGTCTAGACCTAGCCAGTCAAGATCAATCGGCTGTTGTGTCTAGTCAGATGGCCACATGGCGAGTGTCCTGGGGTGTAGGGGTCTATAATCGGCGGAGCACGACTCCCATGTCGGCTGTGGAGCTGACTAGGGTTTTGGCACCGTGCGGATTCATGGGCAACGCACTTTGGGACGCTATATCAGCTTGGTATCCCTGATGCGTCAAAGCATCCCAAATGTGAGGCTCCGAGGAGGGTGGGGAGCCAAGCTGCTGAAAATTTCACTGGTGGTTTATGGACAGCATAATACCAAAAACGACGGAAGGAGGAAAAGCCGGACCCGTACGGGATGAGGCAAAGGCGCATAGCGCAAAGGTTGCTGCACCAGCTCTTTGTGGGCCTGTCCCTGACAGGAACGCGAGAGTAGGTAGCGGTAAGGTTTGGCGGTCCGCGAGGACGGAGGACGCGCACGGCGCGAAAGGCAGAGGCCATGGTGGAGCAGGCCACTCCAAAGGTACCACTCGCGCCGAGCAAGTTCCCCCAGGGGGACCGACTAGCGCAGGTGCCGGAGGAGTAGGCAGCGGAACGATGGCCTACTGCAAGAGGCAAACGGGAGCACCGCTTCCAAATCCTGCTGGCGTTGCTCCGGGCGCCCTCGACAGCGCGGCCATGCCTAAGGGCGTGGACGTGCAGTCGGGTGGAGGAGCCGCTAAATCCAGGAGGCAGAAGAGGCGTGCGAAGGCGCGACTTAGAACGGACGCGGAATCGGTGGCCGGACCCTCCACAAGTGGAGCGGGAAGGCCACAGAATAAGAGGTCACTGGGGGCCAGTGGCGATTCATCTCTGCTCGCTGGTGACTCCAAGAGAGCGAAGGTAGGGGGATCGTTCACGGAAGTCACGGCGAGCGAGAAGATGGCCATCGTCCCAGTGGCCTTTCCTGCCGAGAAAGTGGTGCAGGAGCATATGCCGGCCATCGTAGGAGCTCTGCTCCTATCTCTTGACGAGGCCGAAGAACCAATGCCCGACATCACACTCGGCAATCTCGTGGGGGGCGCGCTCAACGTCACCTGCAAGGGGAGGGAATCCGCGGCATGGCTCGGCACGGTAATCGGAGGTGGAGAGATTGCCGGGCTGCGCCTGAAGGTCGTGAGTGCCAAAGATCTGCCGAAACCGGTCAAGATGGCCTGGAGAACGGTGGTCGATGGCACTCAGGACATGGCGAGAGCCCTCAGGGTGCTGCAGAGGAGGAACCCTAGGCTGCGCACGAGCGAGTGGAAGGTAGTCGACACCGTGGGGTCGGGGCCGAGCACCAGGCGAATCGTACTGATGGACCGGGTGTCGGCCGCCGTCATCAAGGAGCATGTCTCGAGCATCGTCACCGATTTCATCGATGGCGGGCTCAGAGGATCTGCGTGGTCTGGCTGAACTCTACCTGGAGGGTACCATGTCACCCATGTCCTTCGACGACACGGTCCAGGAGGTGGCTGCTGATCTCAGCACCACCAAACAATAAACGCCGCAATGGAGGGCTTAAGGTGCGTACAGATTAATCTCCAGCACAATAAAGCAGCCACTGCCCTTCTGGCTAAGCTGTTAAAAAGCGATAAATTCGATATTGCTCTTATTCAAGAACCATACATTTACAAAGGCGAGATAAGAGGCTTAAACGGTACTGGCGGGACATTGTTATATGTTTGTCCTGAGAGTACTATGAGGACATGTATCTATGTTAAAAATGGCATTGACGCTCTGCTTCTACATGCTTTCTGTTCCAGGGATCTGACTACGGTCAAGATCCAAAACAAGGGGGGGGGGGTAAGGCACTAATCATCTCATCAGCCTACCTTCCCTACGAGGCAGCGGATCCAATCACTGGGCAACTGAGGGATCTCGCTGCTTACGGCAGCCAGGCGAACACCGACCTGATCATCGGCTGCGATGCAAATGCTCACCAAGTCATCTGGGGGAGCTCGGATGTCAACAGAAGAGGAGAGAAGGTACTGGATTTTCTGGTAAGCTCTTCTTTACAACTATTAAATAAAGGCAATGAACCGACATCCGTCAATGCAAGGCGGGGGGAGGTTATTGATATAACGCTAGCGTCCAACAACGCGAGTAATAAGATTAGCTCATGGCATGTCTCTGGGGAGATTTCTTTATCGGACCACAGATATATATGCTTCAGGTATAAGACTAAAATCCAATTAGAAACTATACGCAAACGGAATCCCAGGAACACCAACTGGTTAGCGTTCAAAAGCGACCTGGAGGTGGAACTGGGAGACCCTAAAGGCAAGTTAAACTCTATTATTGACATAGAACTTGAAACAGACAGAATAGCACAAGCTGTCTATACAGCTTGGACAAACAACTGCCCGGAAAAGAAAATCCTGGCGAAGAAGGTGCCCTGGTGGAACCCGGAGATTGCAAAACTCCGGAAGGAAACCAGGGCTGTCTTCAATGATGCTAAAAGGACCAACGACTTCGAGCATTACGCGCGAAAACTCACGGAATACAGCAAAGCTGTGAGGAAAGCAAAAAGGAAAGCATGGATGAACCATTGCGATCAAATCAGGTCCATACCGGAAGGCATGAGACTTACAAAGGCACTAGCTGCAACGAAGTCAGTTCCACTCACTTCCATTAGAAGAAGTGACGGAAGAATGACTGAAACGGGGCTAGAAACCCTCAAAGTTATGTGTGACACACACTTCCCAGGCTCGATAATACATCAGAGCGTAACGGACGATGGAACCGGTGCAATGGAACAATCCATCAGCACGACCAGATACAACTGGGACACGTCTAAAAAGGTAGTAGATCACGATAAGATACAATGGGCACTATCCACATTTCAACCATACAAAGCCCCGGGGCCAGATGGAATCTACCCCATACTACTACAAGAGGGCGCCAATGTACTAATACCGCACTTAGGTAGACTGTACAGAGCGTGCATAGCCTTCGGACACGTACCGCGTGTGTGGAGGATGGTAAAGGTAACGTACTTGCCTAAACCGGGCAAAGCAGATTACACAGAAGCCAAATCATACAGGCCGATAAGTCTGTCATCGTTTTTCCTCAAAACACTGGAGAAACTGGTAGACAGACACATAAGGGATGGTCCTCTTAAGAGGCATCCGCTGCACCAATTGCAGTGTGCGTATCAGCCGGGTAAATCGACTGAAACGGCACTACACCTGGTGACAACCAGAGCGGAACAGGCGATAGAGAACAAAGAACTATGTCTGGCCACATTTATAGACGTGGAGGGGGCATTTGACCGCACCACGTATCAGGCAATCAATATTGCAGCATCTAAACACGGCATAGAACCAACAATCTGTAGATGGATTGGTACTATGCTAAATAGCCGACTAATAAAATCCTCCCTTATGGGAGATGAAATATTAGCTACGGCCACTAAGGGTTGTCCACAGGGTGGGGTTCTCTCACCAACTCTCTGGAGTCTGGTAGTTAACTCACTGTTGGAAGAACTAAACAAAGGCCCAATACATACGGTAGGGTACGCAGATGATTTAGTGATTCTTGTAAACGGGAAATTCCCGGGAACAGTATCGGAAATCATGAATAAAGCACTGAAGCAAGTGGAGAGATGGTGCAACTGTCATCAACTCTCCATAAACCCAGGCAAAACAGTGGTAATACCGTTTACCAGGAAAAAGACCCTTAATGGCATGAAGCAGCTGAAGCTTTATGGAAGGGTACTGAAATGTCCAATGAAGTGAAATATCTAGGCGTTACACTAGATAAAGAGCTGAACTGGAGAAAGCATGTCGAACTAACAACCACCAAGGCACTTAGAGTGTTTGGAATGTGTAGATCGGCTTATGGCAAAACGTGGGGTCTAAACCCAAAGGTACTAAGATGGATCTATACCATGATGGTAAGACCAATCATCTTGTACGGATGCCTGGCATGGTGGCCAAGGACACTAAAGAGCACATGCAGGGATGCCCTTATGAAAATACAAAGAACGGCATGCATGGCTATTACTGGCGCGTTTAGAACGACGCCAACAGCGGCGATGGAGGTACTGCTAGACCTCTCGCCGCTACACCTAGTGATACAATCTGAGGCGCGGAAATCGCTACACAGGTTGACCCTAACAGGCCTCTGGAGCGATAGCAAGCCAAAGACCAAACACACAAACATGGAATGTGACAATTTCATGAAAAGGATTACGAACATGGGCTGCGATAAGATGCAACCCAAGTTTGTGTTCCATAAGAATTTTAACGTTAAAATTCCAACAAGGGCTGAGTGGACCGAAGGTCTTGAAGCACCAATCTCTGATGAAAACGACATCATATGGTACACAGATGGGTCTAAGACAGAATCTGGTACGGGGGCAGGCATTTATGCAAATGACTTTAGTAGTAGTATAAGCATGGGCAATTACGCCACTGTCTTCCAAGCCGAGACATTCGCTATAATTGCCTGTGTGCATGAGAATATAGTTAGGCGAACCCAAGGGAAGAATATCTATATACTCAGCGACAGTCAGGCCGCTCTCAAAGCGCTCGAAGCTCCCAGAGTGGACTCTAGACTGGTATATAATGGCGTCCAAGCCCTGAACCAGCTTGGAAGGCAAAACAAGGTGCAACTGGTATGGATCCCAGGGCACGAGGGATTCATAGGCAATGAAAATGCAGATGAACTCGCCAGAGCCGGATCTGTAAGTAACCTTATAGGTCCGGAACCATTCGTGGGGCTCTCACAGGGAACCATCACAACGGTTATTAAAGACCATACCAAGACCAAACACCAGGAAGAATGGGATAGTCTGACGGGTCTAAAGCATGCAAAGCTCTTTATGCAAGGAATAGACTCCGGCTGGAGCAAAAAGCTTTGGAAACTTAGCAAAAGACAACTCCAAATCATAACGGGGGTGTTTACTGGCCATTACGGGGTCAAAGGATTTCTGGCCAAGATGGGACACTCTGACAACACCGATTGTCGTATGTGTGGCGAAGAGGAAGAGACAGTAAGACACTTAATGTGTGAATGTCACGCCCTCGCCAGACAAAGAATGAAGGACTTTGGAGCAGGATACCTGGAACCAAAGGACTTTAAAACGCTACCCATGAGCTCCATCATCCGACACATGGATATGGTGGGAAAAGCTCTTGAGTAGTTGACGGATCTCTTCTAGGGGGTAACTGCACAAAAGATCCCTATGGGTCGAAGTGTATCCGCAAGGGCCCCCGAAAACAATAAGATAAGATAAGATAAGATAAGATAAGATACATAAGATACCTTGGTTTTTCAGTTTTTGGCATTCGCGAGCACTCAGAAGAAAGCTACTTATTGGAATAATACGGGTATAATTGTTAGGTAAGTAATGTAAGTGTAAGGTCAGTAAGGGTAACATTCCATTTCTGACCGCAGCTGCACTACTATTAAGTACGAATTGCGTCGGTGTTATTGTCAATTTCCATAGTAAAATGAATGTAGTGCTGCTGTCGTTGGAAATGGACTGTCACCTTAAGTTGTTGAAACTTTTTATACAGTATAGTACCTAACGTATTAGGTAAGAAAAGACTATTCGAAAAGCTTGCGTTTTGCATGCGTGTTGGAGATTTGATTTGTGATGGATTTTATTCTTCGTGTAGGCCCTACACTGTAGGGCAATTCGAAAGTTAAGTAGTTTTATGCTCTAATGTTCTTTCTAAAAATCTTTAATTCGGTCTAATAAGGGACAGAAAGTCACAGAAAGCTATTTCTGCGTCAACCTGGCAATCGGTGACGATAGAATGTAGCAGTGTCTCCGTACGTATGCACGGTCAACACGCACTTTTAAGGGTGTTTTCAGGAAAAATGGTACCTATGGGTATTATAATATACCTACTTTTATTTGAAAAACCAACTTTTGTGTTATTTAGACTCAGTAGGGCTACCGCCAATACCGAAAATCGTCAATTGCGGGCATTTTTCTCTGTCACTCTAATTACGCCTTCATTGGAGTAAAAGAGTAAGATCCCCGCAATTTGCGAATTCCGGTTTTCGCGGTAGCCCCTCAGAATCACGAGTACAATTGAATGACCCGAAGAAAAAAAGTGGCCCCAGTTTTGACACACAAAATTTTGGGTGTCAGTTTTGTAACGGTCCATACAAAATGTATGTGAAATTGCGTTACAAAACTGTCATTTTTTGGGATACATTTTTTTCTTTTTAAATAGATAGTCCTCGTGATTCTGAGTAGAACACAAGTGGTACACTTTTAAGTGCAAATGCGTCGTTAATACGGCAAAGCCTATGTAGAGTTATAGACTCTACATCGGTACCTACCTACCAAACCACCACCAAACAGAACCAAATCTATGTTGTATGTACGTAATACGAACCCAAACTCCTGATTTCTTTTCTCTGAAGCTCTAACCAAGTAACTCAATAATTTTACAGTCCCTACTATCCTACGCTAATAACTTACAGTCATATTTATACCTACTAGATAAGGACTTCCCTAATGAATAGTCGGGTCAATAACAAATGTCAATTGTGTTATTTCCAGTGCATGGACATCCAGCACATGGGATGGGAAAGCCAAGTAAAACTGCACCTCGTTTTCCTCCGCTTACCCCGTTTTCCCATGCACCTATAGGTATTAATCTTTATACTGTGTCCAGTAGAAACCACGTCCATTACCATCGTCCATTCACATTTCTCGTTTGTAATTACGAGTAAGTACTCACCCCACGCGAAATTGTTATTTCCATATACTTATTTGCGGCGCTTGAAGCGGGACCACCGCGCATGCGCGAACACTATAATACTCGTACCACTTGTTGCCCCAAATTATAGCAGACAAACTTAATTTTGCAGCCAACCGCGGCGCCCTCATCAACATACTCCAGCTAATTTATAAGAAGCGACAATAATGTTTGATTTGGTCGCCGGTAAAGCGAAGTTGGTCGCTATAATAACCGCAACCCCATGCCGAGTTCTAATAAAAATAACGCACGTCTTGCTTGGCGGCCATGTTTATTGTGTCCATAGAGTAAGGAGTGACGCGCCGCGAGTGACGTAAGAAAGCGCGGGAAATATTTGGCACGAGTTTTCCTTTTTTTAGTGTTTTGGTGATGATTAACTGTAGTTGTGGACTGTTGAGCGACATAAGTTTTTGTGTTTTGTGTTGACTGTTTTTATACCTATTCGAAAGAAAATCGTGTGTGTACAAAAATTAAGGTATTTTTTTAAAATTAATTAAGTATATTTTATTCACAAATAACTAACGAAAATTCTTGGAGACAACACCTTGATGAAATATTAGTTTTTTACCTAACTATAAAGAAAATAAAATAATTCCAACTTTAACTTACTGTCGTTCGTTTTTTTAGCATTAGAAAAAGACTACGCGATCTAGACGTGTCTCTTAATTGAAAAACGCTTTTTAAAAATCAGTAACTATTTTACTGTTCGAATAATGTAAATAATCGTATATGATTCACAATTGTTACATATTTGTCGTGACTTATTTTTTAAAAGTGTTTTTCAATAAAATGACAGGCCAAGATTGTTTACCTACCTAAAAAAACAACGGGTCTCCGGGAGTGCCGGCAGAAGTGAAAACTCAATGAGATTGTAACAGTTTTTCGATCAGGTCACGTGTCCGTCTTAAGAAGCGTCTTACGTCTTACGTCAGGGTGTGTAATGTTTTTAATAACAACTATTTTCGAATTTTCATTTTGCATAAATCGAATTGCATAATTTTGAAATGTAGAAATAATTATTTAGTATAAAAACAAAATGAATAAGAACAAATTGCATAATTTCAGAAATAATAATAATTCAGTTGCATAGTAATGTATTTGCATAACAGGCAATCAGTATAATGATCACTTTGTATACTATTTAATGCTCATAACGTTCTCTTTCCATAAAAACCACGCACGCCATCCAAATGTCCGGGACCTCATGGTCCCGAGAATTTGTAAGAGACAGACAAAATAATAATAATAATTCAGCCTATATACGCCCCACTGTTGGGCACAGGCCTCCTCTCATGATCGAGAGGGTAATAAAATGTGTACTATTATAAAATAAGTCGGTTCTGGCGCTTCGCCGACCGCTGCCGCGGCACGCTCGCTTCGCTCGCTCGGCTCGCGCGTCGTAGGGTCGCAGTTCTACCTAACACTCCTCCTCGCTTCGCTCGTCGTCGTACCTAACGGCGACCTGCCTTAAGGTAGAATATGTAAGTTGTTCTATAGTTTATGTCATATTATATTATGTCACCCGATCATTCGTTAAAATATAGTTCTACATTTTAATCATAATACTAACTGTATGTTATAACAAGTAAAATTATTCCTAATGATCGTTATAAAGAACGTTTTTATGATTGTAGAACATTCTGTAATTTAATTATTATAACGAATAATATTATGGATTTTGTTTCTATACATTATGTTTATTATGAGTTTTAAAGGTAGTTAAATGTAATTATGCAAAATGTTTGTATTAAAATTGAACGGCACCCGTTATTTCGTCGCATTACTTGAAACCTCTAAGCACATCACTGTTAGTACTCGAGTTATTTTAGTACCAGTTAGAGGGAAACTCACTAGATGGCATTTAAATCAATAAAGAAAAACTCAATGACATTGTAACAGTTTTTCGATCAGGTCACGTGTCCGTCTTACGTCTTACAAATCTTACGGTCACGTGACACTTGTTGCGAGTTTAACATTTTTCCCCATCACAAAAAGTGCACAGCGCCGCTAAAGAAGTTTTCACTTCAAAAACGAACTATAGCCAAGATGATAATTGTACCTACATCGACAAACGCCAAACGAATACAAACAATGTATCGGGATGACAGTTGCTACGAACAGTTATGACTCCTGCGTCATACTCATACTCATTTACTAATAATATATGTAATTACATCATCACTATCATCAGTCAAATCTTACAATAAAAAAACAATGCGTGATGTAGTTCTGTATTTTTTGTACATTGTTTGGAGTCCTTGGAGGAATGTGAGACTATGTTTTGCAAGCAAAAAAAGTTGTGCTCTCTGCGTAATTTGCGAAAAACTGCAAAAATTTCGGACTTTTTTCAGATTTTACGGTTTCATTATAAAACTATGAGTTTTTGGTCAAAACTTGCTATGTAATGTTGAAAGTATATTAAATTTGGAACAATTTAAGCCCATAAACAGCGCTGTATGTCAAAAAGCTCTTGAGATATGGGGCTTTAAAAGAAGGATATATTTGCCCTTGAATTAAATTTTTCCTTTTTCCTATATTCGCGATAAAAACATAAAATATGAAAAAAAAACTTTTTTTAATTCCTCTTCACGCTTAAACCGCTAAATTTAGTATTTACTGTAAGTATAAACGTATTAATAGTAAAAAATAAAAAGAATTGGAAAGTAAATGGGTCAATTTGTCAATAGAAAAAAAGTAATTGTGTGGTTTTATGAAACCACGATACAAGTGAAACTTTTTTCGGATTGTAGATATAGGCATTTAACTGAAAATATTCGGAAATTTATCAGATTTAGGGTGTTAAAAACGGGTTTTTAATCTTAACTTAATAAATATTCTCTTTAATTATCTTATAAAAGCTCGCCCAACGCCAATCACGCCAATGTAATCCACGCCAGTTACTCAACATGATGCTGTAGCTCATTATGAATATCGCTTATACGCGAGTCAATGGCTAAAGCAACCGGTATAAAGTAAGCTTTCCGATATGAAACAAATGTATGCAATCCGCCCGGCTTGGCACATCACGTTAACACACACTTATCTATACTTTCCTACGTGTTTCGTTCAGTTCTTTTTCTATTAATGATTTGGTTTGTCAATACACCTATCTAGTAAAGACTCATAATAGGATATTGCTAGTTAAAACCCGTGGATTATAACACAAACGTATACCTTGAGTAGGTAATGGTAGCTGATTCTGATGTATCAATTTGTTATGGTTAGGATTTTATCGTGATCTTGTATTACCACGACTCAGAGTACACTCAAGAGCACCAATAAGCGAGCGCGAGCTAGATACTAATGACATGACTTCCAGTAATTTCAGTGTGTTTCACCAACACCACGCCAATTACCATGAACTATCGTCAAGGAGGTATCAAAACAAGTTTAAAACCATAACAAATTGTTAAATCGGAATAGGCATCATGGAATCTATGGCTACAACCAAAAAGTGGGGCCGAGAAACAAGCCAAACTACAGATTGTATCTTGATTTCATTACTGAAGGAATGAATGCTTAAGAGGTGAGTGCATTTATAAATGGTTGATCTCTGACATTGCTCTGCTTCCATCGGGAAAAACCGGTAAAAGATAATCGTAGATTGCGTTCTCGACGATGGTACTGCCTTTTGAAGGGATTTTGACAATGCCTAAAACAATACATTAGTTGCCTTCCCCATTATAGCAATTTCATTTTTTACGATAACTAGAGAACTGTAAGACTTACTGACTTTTACTAGCACTTAAATGAAAGGTAATTAAATTTGCTACAACTTTATTTATTGCAATATATCTCTCATAGCATGAGCGGTTGTGCCGATATTTGTCTTAAAATATAGGAAAAACTAAAAATTTCATTCCAAGGAAAAAAATACCCTTTTTTTAAAGCCCCATACCACAAGAACTATTTGACATACGTCACTGTTTATGGGCTTAAATTGTTTCAAATTTAATTTACTTTCAACATTACATAGCAAGTTTTGACCAGAAACCCATAGTTTTATAATGAAACTGTAAAATCTGAAGAAAGTCCGAAATTTTTGCAGTTTTTCGCAAATTACGCAGAGAGCACAACTTTTTTTTGCTTGCAATACATAGTCTGACATTCCTCCAAGGACTCCAAACAATATACAAAAAATACAGTAACTACATCACGCATTGTTTTTTTAGGAGATTTTTTTGTAAGATTTGACTGATGTAATATTACACGTCAAAATTTTAAATAAATATAGAGTCAGACCAAGTAAAGTCTGCAGCGGATTTGATAGCCCACGCAGTGCAAGTGTTATTTTAAACGTCTAACTTCTATGAAATTATGACGTATAAATAACACTTGGACTGCGTGGGCTATCAAATCCGCTGCAGAATTTTCTTGGTCCGACTCTAACTATTACGTCATTCAAGTTTCGTTAGGCGTTCCCTTTCAACGATTGTCGTCTTGGCTAGGCCCCCCGATCACTATAATTATGTATCTGATCCAGTTTCCATGCATAGCGTAACACAGGAAAGCTTTATTTGCAAAATTAAAAGTCTAATCTTAATTAGGCGGTGGTGCGTCCCACTCCCACCCAGTCATTGGGCCTGGCAACATTGACGATCAGGCGCGTCTGTTGGCATTGGCACAGAAAGCTTTTAGCTTCCTGTTGCACCCTCACTTGATCGAACGACTCCCCCAAACTAAACTAAATGTACATTAGGGATCACTTTGTTTACTTCAAGGTCAAATTTTCACCCTATAAAGCTAAAGCTCTGCCCTATCTAAGTACAGAATGTCTATACGTACCTATACATATACTTATTACGATCAGTCGAAATAGTTGAAACGAAGAGACAATACTTCGATCTTCACTATACACTTTTTGTAGTTCTTATTAAATATGTTTAAGAAACGCCCAAAATGTATATAGTATGATATGTGTATCTAAAACAATTTTATTCGTAGAGCCCAACTAGACTAAGAGTCACAAAAGCGTCTCATTTCATTTCGCTTCGTTGTGCAAGATAATTTTGCAGGTGACTCTACCTACATCTACGTATAGTCGTTTAGAAAAAACGTGTCTCTAGATATGCCAAATCCAAAAAGACATAGTTAAATTCACACTCAGATTTTCGATTGGTTCCAACTGTTCCATCACAGTCGAAATCATTGTAATCTTGTAAATGTGGATTTTAACCGTAAATAGACGTATTTAAGACGTAAGCCCATTTATGTAGGTGATGCCGGTGCTGGTTTTCGTAGGAACATGGATTTGGCCGTGGCTCGTGGCTTCACCGTCGAGAGCAAGTCAACAGTGTCAACCTTTACGCGTCAACGATCCCTGTTTCATGTAATTAAAAATAAGCCGCCACCTCAACTCGATGGCATTGTGTTTTCCGAATCGGAACAATAGACACACGCTCATCGAACTCTATTGTCTAATATGGCGGTCAAAAACAAAACCGCATCCGCCCAACTTGGACTTTGAAAAATACAAAAAAAATGCCATGAACTTGACCACTTTGTTGATTACTTTGGTAAAACTGTTGTATGTAGTGTAGGTAACAGACTATTATGTAAGTATTACATTTATCCCTTTCTTTAGGGTGGTAAAGTGACGTGCAATAATATTTTTGCACAATGCAGAAAAAATATCAGACACTACTCTTATAGCTCCACGGGTCAAAAATATTATTGCAGGTTACATCATAATCATTAACCAATTAATTGTAACTTGATGATCTTCGCAAATATAAGAATTCAAAAGGCATTGTTTGATTACAGATTTGATGAGAGAATGGCCACGTTACCCATATACGTCTCGCTGAGCAGGTAAGTTGATCAACATGTTAATTCCTGTGCAATTTAATAATTTGAATCTACTTAATATTTTGTCAATAGTAATAAATTCCAATAGTCAACACTTTTACTGCCCTCCTAAGCCGAATAGCGGTATCTTAAAAACAAATGACGTTGAAAATGGAATTTTCAGATAAATAAAAAGGTGGCCACTGACGAGCCTTCCAACAGTCCAAATAGCGTGGCTGCAATCCAGAATCGGTCCGTGAATGTCAAAAACGTACAATGTTTAATATTAGGATGCCGTCCATTTGGATGAATCCATTGTAACGGCATCCATTTGGAAGGCTCGTCAGTGGCCTGCTTAAGGTTAATTTTTTATTTAAGATACCGCTATTTGGCTTAGCAGGGCAGTTTATTCCAGGAAAGACATAACGTGTCCATTCCGCGCATACACGGAAAGCCCATTTGGATCTAATACTTAGACTTGACCCCTGATGCTGTGCAAATGCTTGCAAAATTTGGATGTTGCCTGGTGAAAATATTGTTTTATATTTTGCCTATAAATAACTATATCGGCATACGATTAAATAAATGGCCAGCTAAGAGCGGTTCTATTTAGTACTGAACCAACTAAACGAGTGTCAACGCCACACAGAATTTCCCAAAATACAAACTTCTGAAAGTCCTAGCTATCCATCAAAATATCACTTTAATAGCTTTTTAACTGCCGCCAGCCCCCGTCGTACGCATCAGCATCACCACGTGTCTTCTTATTTACTACTTAATAATTACTCTCCAATAATGAAACAGCGTAGAAAACTGTTTTTTTCTATCGGATTCCGTCCTTTTATGCCAAGACAACTGTAATTAATGCAGTTTACGAGGTGGATGTTGCGTCATGAAGTTTACGAGTTACTTTTATACCCGAAAGTTATGAAAATGCGGTTGAGTGGTCGATTTAATACCGCGTGGATTGGATACCTATACCTACAGGGATACATGATAGTAAAAATAATGTAGGTTGTAAATCATGTTTGATGGTGCTTGCAGTGATCGTATCCGACGTTTAGAGGCGACAAAAATAAGTGCATCATGTACATTTGTACAAGATATGTTCCATTAGTAATTTTTATGAGAGACCGTTAACATGGAGGTGTAACTATTTGATATTAATTGCAGTTTTGTGCTTACATTAGTAGGGACCTAGATGGTAGGTACTGGGATTGCGTCCATCTCGCGACCTTGTCCAATATCCATCAACTGCTTGAGGGATAGGAGAGCAATGAGGTTGCCGAAAATAACATCGATAGTGTCCAGTATGTAGGTACAATAATGTCTTACACAGTCATACGCGCAAAGTAAGTAAAAGTATCTAAGATAGTGCCAGATTCGATATAACATTATTACACATTTTGTGCAGGGCGCTGCACATCCCCTACAATATTTGAGATTCAGATTCGTACAGATTAGAGCCAGGGAGTTCAAGTCCTCCTCCGACCGAACACAGCACGCTCCGACCACTGAGCGGACGACCGGCCGTGCGTGCCTTCATCGCCGATATCATTATCATTGAATTGTTATTTTTAAACAAAAAAAGTAATCCATAAGTTCGATAAAAAATTACATTACGCATTTTTAGAAGAAATGTTCTTGTTATAGCTTTGAAAATTTTTAATGGTGCGTTTTAGACCCATGTTGTCAATTGAGACAACTCCGCAAACCAATAGGTAGGTTATAAATATAAAACATGATCAATATACATTTTAACATATTTAGAGGATGTACTTACTAAGTATGTGTACATATTATAGTAGTTTATGTGACTGCTACATAATGAAAGGCATTAAAATACGAGTGGGGGTTTATGAAACGAATGAAATGAGTTTCATAATAGTATCACACGAGTGTTTTAATGCCTAATTATGTACAGTTACATACACTGCTTTATTTACACACATATTATAAACTTTCTATGATATATTCACTAACCTCATATTACAGCCGACATTGGGGCACTTTCCTCTCTGGCGGAACTCGCGGATATGAGATGGCGTCTCCGAAATATCTTTATCGTACATTTTACACGAAACTTTTGTATAGTTACTTTAAAAACAACAAAACAAATTATTTTTTACTTACAAACTAATTAAAAGATAAACTGTACGTCAAATGGCGGCAAATGAAAACTTTTTTCACGCATGTCACGCATCCGTAGTTTTTTTTTTAATTCAAAGACAAACTAGAGTCGGGGTCGATTACCATATAGTCCGATACCAAGTTACAAGCGAGATTTGTCAATATTGTATGCAATTGTCATTTGATTTCGAATAAAACGTCATCTCGACTGATATTAGAATAGGGGTCAAATCAAATTGCTTTTTTTTTCAGAGATGTTCGAAATTTGAATGTCATTACCAAATCGATTTTGATATAGTAATGAAGCTATTACCACATTTTCACAGATAAGAAATTTGCTGTAACAAAACAGTTTATCGTAATGTGGGCCATTATTTACGGATTTTGAAGGTATCATAGAGAGTTTATGATATGTGTGTAGATAAATAATATAACTACACACAATGAGTAGGTACTTAACACGAGTCGCTTCCTCTGGCCGATATAACAGTACATTCGGACATTGTCTGTCTGTACTGCTGCCTAGTAGACAAAGGTGACAAGTCGACAAGTGTTGTATGACATATTATAACATTGTGGATGGGTAGTGGTAGTGGTAGAGCTTTCAACTTTAAAGCTCGGGTCGTCCCTGTCCGCGTCGACCGCTTCCTGTCCCCTTTAGGAAGTAAACGCCGATACGTGTGTCGGACTTTCTAGGGTTGACAATACCCGAGTTTCATCTATCAAAATAAAAAACTCAATGACATTGTAACAGTTTTCGATCAGGTCACGTGTCCGTCTTACGTCTTGTAACGAATCTTACGGTCACGTGACCTGTCGCGAGTTTAACATTTTTTCCCCATCACAAAAAGTGCACAGCGCCGCTAAAGAAGTTTTCACTTAAAAAATTATGAAAGTATGTTATATTTATATAGTTTTTACCGTAAGAAATACGAGTTTAATACTATTTTGTTATAAAAACATATTTAAGATTTATTGTATCTGTATGTCACGTGACCAGCCACAAACGCCGCCCACCATTTCTTCTCATGAGTGACGTCACTATAGGAGAAACAAGTGTTCAATTTGCACTTCACATTTGACGTTTCTTGGCAAAAAATTGGAATAGCCTATTACATTACAAGCCATATCAATTTGTTTCGTATCGAATAAAAGAAAAAAAATCTCGATAATGAAACTGTATTATTCTTGCAACATTTAATAAACGTTTTATCTATGTATATTTATTTTGTAGAATCATAAAAAGAGACAAAAAACTAAGGGAACTAAGTATCTCTGCAGTTGTTGTTTTGGAATCTCGTGCGTAATTGTGCGTACTTTAGATATTTGGAGAATAATATTTTATTATAATAATAACTGTAAGAAAATTTTGAGAGTTTCTCCAATGACGAATGAATGAATATTTCAGCATTTTACATCGGAGGTTTCGCTTGCAAAAAAAAGTATAACAATCGGTAGCTATAGTGGTAACCCTAACGCTGCGGTTAGTTATTAATTCCAAAGCGGTGATTTGCCATTTCGTCCGTCCGCCACTTCCCACATACTAAACAGCCTAAACAACGCCACGCCCGGTCAAATACCGACGTAATAGGAAGCAATCCTTTTTCGGAAGGCGTTTTTAAATGTCGTGGACATGTTTTATTGCGATGTGATACTTTATTTTAACTTGCCATCTGAACCTTATATTATTGCAATAAGATTTACGTATTGTCAGTTAACAGCGTAAACGATGGTACAAAGAGGCTAAT
Organism: Cydia splendana; assembly: GCF_910591565.1. Lineage (NCBI taxonomy): Eukaryota > Metazoa > Arthropoda > Insecta > Lepidoptera > Tortricidae > Cydia > Cydia splendana. The sequence continues at coordinate 23,155,486 of NC_085967.1, read as the reverse complement.
TCGAACTTACATTTTGATATCAAAATTATGACAATTATAATGTGCACGTGCATTTCATATTTGTCCTTCAATATATAATGGACGATTGATAATAAAACGACATACTTTTGATATCAACACGTACGTTTGAATTGGCCTCCAAGTTTATAGTTTTAGGATATGTTTACAAGTAGGTAGACATAAAACAGCTGGCGGTCTAAGAGTTTCATTGATTTACCTACACTTAACGATTTTTGTACATTACCTATTTAGGTATAGTTTAGTCCTGTTTATTCGTATATAAGACAAACTTTTTTTATATTATTAAGTAACCGAAAAATAAAATTGGTTGTAGTAATTTTTCATTAGGTGTCAGCAAATGGTGACATTGGTGATGATTGGTGATCGCTAAGTCTCCTGTCAAACGGGGTTTCCCTGTTTTAATGTAGAATGTTAAGTATGTTGACTATGTAGTGACTCTCTGTAGTCACTCCTTCATGTCTGATATTTAATGTTTGATAAATGTAAAAAATATAAATAATAATAATTTTGATTGATTGATTATTGTTTTAGGCTTCCTCACCTACGAGTATCATAAGTGTGCTTTTTTATTTAACCCCCAACGCAAATACGGGGGTGTTATATGTTTGAGCCAATGTCTGTCTGTGGGATCGTATAGCGCTTTAGTGGGAGAGGCAGTGTAAGTGTATAAAGTCAGTAATCAAGTATATAGGTGTGAAAATCACTTATATATTTCCACACATTTCGTACTAACCACTAATGAAGTGTAATGAATTGATATTACAATCAGGTCATTATACCTCGGATCATAATCTGTAATGAATTTAATTATCCTGACTACGCCTCGTTGTAAAATCTCATTTCACACTTCATTACACTACCTCCAGCATACAAACGCTATTCTCAACTTAATGACAATAGTCTACACGGCAAGTTTAGAAGACTATAGAGAGAACATGTGTTGAGGGTTGTACCGTAGTATACACTATCGACTGAGCAGTTGTGAACCTTATTACAAAAGTATAAGGCTTACCTATAGTTAGTTGTGTTGCCAGTTCGGAGAAGACTGGAGATCGGAGTCTCATCTCTCCGGCAACGGTCGGGTGGTTGTAAAATGGTAGGAAATTAAAGTGGCTGTCGTTAATTTATTGTGTTTATTCGGTTTTATTGTTATCTATCACGGTTTTCATTTCTTTTACGCTTCATTTGTACTGAACTATTAATTTTATCGCTAAAGAAACGCACATAAATAGAGGGCCGTTTGTTCAGGTTTTAGGTTAGGTTTCGTTCATGTCGTCTCGGATATGGTATCAATGCACTCAGTGTAATGCCCTGAACACAAATATATAAGATGATAAGCGTGAAAGCGTACTCTAGCTTTCACTTGGTACCCATATTGCTATAGTAAGAAAAACAAACCCCCCCCCCTCTATTTTTTCATTTGCAGGCGTCATTTTCAAAATTTATATAGCCTGTGTCACTACCACAATTCTGAAGAATTCAACCACACCTCACATGTCAAAAACCGTCTAACCGTTTAGGCTGTAGGGCGTGCCAAATAAATGGACATATACATATACCTACATACTTACCCACGCTAGTAATACGTTACCCTTCTTCTGATGCAGTCGCGTAAAAAAATACGTTTCCAGTAACAAAATAGTATTTTTACTCGACTACATCAGAAGGAGGATAATGTTTTTCGAGCGTGGGTATGTATATATCTCTTTTTATTGGCTACCAAATGAAAGCTATTGAAAAGACCACTACAATAATTTTTAAGAAAAAATACCGACTTCTATGGGGCCCGGTGAAAGTACGGGGGTTTGAGCGGGAGGGGCTAGTAAGATTGACATCATCATACTTTATACCTACATTTTATGGTAGGTAATCATAGTGGTTTTCCGGGCCAAGGTCCGAGTCCGGGTCCGAATCCGGGTCTGAGTCCAGGTCCGGGTCCGGGTCCGAACCGGATCCGGTTCTGGGTCCGAGTCCGGGTCCCAGTCCAAGTCAAAATCGAAATTCGATATCACCAAACGTGTACTATGCGTCGTTGAAGAGTTCTGTTCTGGTCATCATCAGCAGTTCCACTTCATCAAATGCGACAGTTTTTAATGTAAATGCTTGATTTTATGATGAAAATACAAAAAAATCTATACGTATGCCTTTAATATTTGAGGAATTCCCTCGATTCCTTATGGATCCCATCATCAGAACTCGAGCTTGACAAAAATGTGGCTTAAAAACTTAACTTGCTTAACAAACATAACGAAGAAGAAAAATCGCCAAACGTGAATTATGCGTCGTTGAAGAGTTCTGTTCTGATCATCATCAGCAGTTCCACTTCATCAAATGCGACAGTTTTTAATGAAATTGCTTGATTTTCTGATGTAAATACAAAAATCTCTATACGCATGCCTTTAAGATTTGAGGAGTTCCCTCGATTCCTCATAGATCCCATCATTAGAACTCGAGCTTGACAAAAATGTGGCTTAAAAACTTAACTTGCTTAACAAACATAACGAAGAGGACAAATCGCCAAACGTGAACTTATGCGTCGTTGAAGAGTTCCGTTCTGATCATCATCAGCAGTTCCACTTCATCAAATGTCACTTTTTTGGATGTATATGCTTGATCTGTTGATAAAAACCCAAAGATCACTATATGTATGCCTTTAAGATTTGAGGAGTTCCCTCGATTCCTCATGGATCCCATCATCAGAACTGGATTTTGACAAAAATGGGACCAATCTGAATGCATATACATACAATAAAAAAAAGAATTTTTAAAATCGGTCCAGTAATGACGGAGATATGGAGTAACAAACATAAAAAAAAATAAAAAATAATAACATACAACCGAATTAATAACCTCCTTCTTTGAGATTTGGAAGTCGGTTAAAAATATATGTCTACAGGTCAACTCGGGTTTTTTGTTTGTTTTAATAATAGTTTCAGTTTAATGTAACAGAAAATTACACTTTTTCTCAACTTGATGTACTTACTTTTCTTATTTTTTAACCGACTTCCAAATCTCAAAGAAGGAGATTATCAATTCGGTTGTATGTTTTTTTTTTATTGATATATCTGGTTAATTCTTTTTTAACATTATGTAAAAGATATTCACAGTCACTTGGTATGTATTTTGGACTAATCCATTCAGGCATTTTAAATTTATAGCAGTTCGAAGTCAACTGTGGATTGTAAAATTTTTTAACGTTTTCAAATAGGTAATTTGTTAGACCAAGTATCGAAAATGTTACAGTATGTTATATATTTGTGATCTAATCACAAAGCCCTTTCATTTGGTACCCCACATGGTATGTTTAAACAAAATTAAAAAAAAAGTTTGTACTGCCGACTTTATAACGTCACAGCAACTACCTCCACCACTTTCGCGCTTGTCATCTCATATATTTAGGTTCAGGGCATTACATTGAATGCATCGATTCCATATTCACCCATATCCGAGACGACATGAGCGAAAATCGATTTCTAAGAGACTTTTCTTTCGCTGACCGGTCCACTAAAAAGACATTATACTTACATACCGGCTGTACATACTCGTTGGGAGTGTTGAGAGCCCCGCGCCGCCGCCGTGAGTCTCTGCAACAATCCGACCCACTCGAAGAAGGGTGAGACGAGACAGCCAGCCGTATTCGAACATTGAGATACGTCAAATACTAGATATTGAAACGATATGGATCGGATATGTCAGTATCAAACAAGTGTCAAAATTGACGTTTCTTCAAACAAAAATTCGAATACGGCTGAGCATCTCTCTCTCTCTCTCTCTCTCTCTCTCTCACACACACACACACACACACACACACACACACACACACACACACACACACACACACACACACACACACACACACACACACAGTACACACTCGTTGTTGGTCTGTTGTCGCAGGCTCTCTCGACGAACGAGAAAAAATGGCAACAAGTATTTTTTGTATGAATTTTTACGTTTAGCGAAAATACACAAACAGCTATTGATTGCCTACAGTGCCTACCGATTCCAATAAGATTTCATGTATATGAAGATAAAGTGACAAATCTAATAGGTAACGATAAAATAATACCTACACCGAATTTACATTTGTTTTTGTACCATCTTCTTCACCGTGCCTGTCCGTGCGACCTCAGTCAGGCTTCCTTATTTAACCTAGATAAACGTAAAAGTTTGTGTTACAAACACAAACTTATTGATAGAAGTGATAGCTGTATTTGTGAACTATTTACAACCGTGCAAAACAAAACAATAAATATAACGTCATTGAAATAAGGTTGCATATCGCTTGTAATTTCTTGGTCGGTTGATAACTTATTAATAATTCTTGGAATAATGAATGGAAAGAATGCTTTATTCTAGTTTATCGTTGTATAATAATTATATTGATACATGAAAATATTGCATGCATGAGCGGTGTTAACAGATGGAAGAGAGATGAAAATACGTTTCTTTAGCTCTAAACTCAAGAGCAATGAATGGGTCATTTTGTATAGGTATGTAGGACCATTCTATAAAAACTGGCCCCTTTTCATTGCTCTTCCGTTTATTGGAGCGATGTGCATACATGCATAGATGCGCGTAATTTAAATTATGATTTCATTTTGATATCACTCGTAACTCGTAGATAGGGCGGCGCATGTCGCATGGCCGCGATAGAGTCCGTCTAACAATAAGTTAACTCGTCTGCAGTGACTTTGACGTGTCAACGTGTGGGGGTAACATTAATAAACGTCATATTTTAACAGTAATTAGACGTTTGGTGATACCTCCACACTTTATTGTTATTGCGAAATTGCTGCATTCTGCGCAGAGTCAGCTTGGACGGCCCCTGTGTTATATTTGTAGGTGAGCGAGATTCCCTGAGAGTAAAATGTTGAAATGAGATCAAATCGTGATAAATGGTACATCGATGTCAGTAAAATGGATAAATATGTTAAATGCGCAGTGTAATCTTGTAGACAATTTGCATGCCCGGGTATGCTAATGAATGCATTGCCGCGTAGCATTATGTTGATAAATCCCTACTAATATTATAAATGCGAAAGTTACTCTGTCCGTCTGTCTGTTACCTTTTCACGCTTAAACCACTGAACCGATTAAGAAGATTTTTTTTTTATACCGCATCGGTGGCAAACAAGCTATATATTTTGCTATGGAGATAGTATTAAGGCCCAAGGAAGGAAATAGGATGGTTTTTAACAATCATCGACATCATCCCTGCAGGCAGAAGATGACACTGGCAAACTGGGAAACTAAAGGTTTCATTGACTAATTGTTATCGTGAGTATTATCTGCGTAGCATTAATATGTATAATAAATGAATTATTCCGAGTAAGTTACGGTAATATCTTAGCTAGTAAACTTAATTCTGAAAATATTAGTAATTTTCTTTTACCTAGAAATATATTAGATGAGTATGATGTCGATAAATGTATAAGAATTAGTAAAGATGTTGATGCGTCGTTAGAGCAGGTGCGCGGGCGCCGGGCGCCGCCCACGTCCGTCCATCTCGGCACCGGTGCCCTAAGTTACCTAGTATACCTACCTACCCAATGGCCTATCTAACATACCTACCGTAAAACCACCCATACTATAGCTTAAAATCTTCTAACCGTGCCATGGTTGCTAAAGAGTAAAGACATATGTTGAGCAAAAAGTCACCAAAGATTTTTTTAAGCAGACTTTATTTGCATCATAGTGAGCCTAATGTTGAGTACATATTTAGACCTAGGTTTGAAAATACAGTTGCCCAAAGTTACTGGATTTTTTCAATATCGTACATTAGGCTCGGGAGGCAAGCAGGGTTTCATTTTTAGTTTTGAACTTCGTGTGCGAGCTGTGTCTAGGTACGTCTTCTTTGTAATCATTTAGCATTCTTTTCCGCTGTTTATTTATACCAGTGATCTGCTTAATTACATACTACTACATATGCTCGTATCGTCAGTGAGAAATTTTGCATAGAAAAAAGTTTACGATCGCACCCACAATGCATGCACTGTCAGATACGCGCTTGGTTGGGTTTACAGCCCCTGAGCGACATTTACGACTCAAGATGGACGTAATTCGTGTTGTGGGGAACCGTCTGATTGGAGATATCTTAATTATTCGTATTAGCAATGGTGGTCAGGATTCTCATACCGTTCGTTTAAATTAAGTCGGGATCTACCCGGTTTGGTTACAAGTCTAGGTACTTCTAACCAAACCTACATGTAATACCGTTATTCTGCATTTGGAGGTGTAGAGTAGATTAACGGTGGATTGCGTCAATCACGTTTAAAAGCAGAAAATTATGGCGCCGTAATTCAACAAATATATATATCCCGTAGAAGTCACTATTTGCCGTATGTATCATCATCATCATCATAATTTAGAGCTTTGCTCTTGTCGGTGGAGTAATCGCCACTCATTTCTCTCTTGTGCCAGTCTTTTAATTTCCTCATAGGAAGAAGGAAGGATTGAAAAAACAAGAGAAGGAGGGAAACCTAGAATTACTTATCTCAGCCGTATGTATAACTTAACGAAAGTCAAGTTCGAGCACCCTGCATCGGAAGTGAGGAAGCGGCGCAGGGACGGAACGGTGTAGGGTGTAGGGAAAACACTCTCCAAACTTCAAACTCTTGGACACACCACGCACCTGTTTTCTTTGAATTATTTGTCTAAACAAGGACATCCTTCCTTGCCAATAGGTACCTTGGCTTAATAAAACAGTTTTCTTTGTCAATTGCTGGATTGTAAGAGCATGCCTCACCAGCCGCCCGGTCCTCCCCAGCCCAAAAGCTGCGCCCACGCCGCCGCCGCCCCTCCGTGTAAGGCAGCTTGTCGGTGCACTCAATACTGGACTGGAGGACCCGGCTGCCATACAAGTATTATTCTAACTTCTTTGCTTTTAACTTTGACTGATGCTTCAGCTCTGATGTTAGAGTCGAACCAAGATAACTCTGCATGGCATTTGCAGTCACAACATTAATGTCAAATTTCTATAAAATATGACGTTTATTATGACACTACCTCACTTTGTTCAGTTCAAATCGGTGCAAACATAGTTTAGTAGAACTCTAGTATAAATCAATTATTTGTGATCCCAATCGAAATTCTTATTTAATTTTAAACCTAAGCTCAGGAACCTAAAAATAACGATATCCACTTGGATATTCAAGAAAAAGGAGGATGACCGCTATTTTATACATATGATGGTCGCCGTTGTCGACTTGATTGCGTAATAGTCAAGTCATCGGCTGTCTCTTTCGATTTCAATCACTATCACTATATATATGTAAGGTACCTAAGTACCTTACATGTGCACATAAAATCAAAAATATTTCCTAGTATCAAAACTACAATTCCTACTACACAAAGTGTGAACAGCCCAAGATTTTCTGAATTTCCCGCCAAAAACTTGTGTAATATTTCAGTAGCCAGACTTCTATTCATTGATTCATTTTGTTTGTATGTCAGCCGGATTAGCAATAAACTAATAATTTATAAACATCTTTAATGAGGGTCCCTAACACCATATATGCATCATTTCTCGTATCATAAAATGGTATTAAAATGAGAGTCCGTTTTAATGTTTAAGACTTGTATGTAAATTATTTCAAATGGCCGTGTTTTTGCCGGATTTGCCTTTTAGAGATAATTTTAAGGTACTCGGAGGATATGTAAAATGGCAACTATGAAAAATATATGTTTTTATTATTTCCGAAATGATTGTTTATTGGTAGCAAACATGTAGGTAGGTAGGTACCTACTTGCACTTTTTTTTAACACGTTCTGTAATTTTTCTGTACTCGTCCAGCCTGATTCAAATCGAAGACAACTCCCCAACGCATAAACCCTAATTAATGATAGTAACGCCCAAATATATCGCAAACATCCTTAATATGGCAACAAAAACGTTGCATTATATTGGAAATATCACTTTGGCAGTCACTATATGTAGGTATGTCTTCTTCTTCAACGTAGCGTTTTCCCGGCCTAATAGCGCCAGGGTCCGCTATGTATGTATGTACGTACTCGTGTACGATGAAAGGCGTTGATGGTGTCCACCGTGTCCACGTCCAGCATTGACGAACATCTTGTACGCGATTAGGGTTGTCATATGAAACACTTGGATATTCTGACAAAAGTCCGGACATCATTCTTAAAATCCTGACGTTTTCAATAATTTTTCGTATCCATTATCACGATGAAGTATAAAAACGCCCATGAAACCCCATCTAAAATCGTTTTCCATGTGCTAGAGCTAGGTATAGCATAATAACCGTTCTTAACTTCTTATCCTCTGCCCAACTCATTTAGCTCGCTTCTAATCAAGTCCTCCCGTAACCTGACGAAGGACCAACAATCCTGATATATCAGGGGAAATCCTAATCTTAACGTATGGCAACTCGATACGCGATGTACAGTTGAACACAGAAAATATAATACCTTATTAATGTAGGTATTCCGTGAATTCCATGCCATTGTACATGCATAAATTAATTATGGCTTGAAGGGGAAACAAATGTGGTATTATCTATGAAAAGGGACCTTATTGTCGATGGCGCTTACGACACTAACATCGATGAGCACTAAACGTAGTAGTTTAAAATTGGTGATTCTGGCCCATTTTAGTTATTTTGATTTCTAATTTAGCAATTAAGTTTCTTTGATTACCACCACCATATTTACAGACTTTTACAAGGATTTCATGCATTATTTTCTAGTATGTATAAGTCCTTGAACTACGTTATTGCTTGTCAGAAACACGACGGCTCATTATTTTCTCGATAGAATCTTAAGTTGAAAACATGCCTAACACTGTCTTTACTTCCTTATGTTAGAAGTACTTGTTGGGTATTCCGTGGACTACTCAATGAAATACCATATTAAAGTTCCCAAATATATTATGCATCCGCACAGGCAAACGATTACAAGAGAATGACCTATATGTAAATGTGACATCTGTCTTAGAAGACTTATTCTATATAGCCAGAGTTTATGTTGGTACATATACGAACTCTATGTAGGTATATTAGTCACACGCCAACATCATTGTTGTAATTAAGTTAGTTCCAACACTGGCCCTTGAACCCATATAAACTCATATAAATCACATTACACACATTAAACAATCTAAGCAAAGACACATCCGCTGTCTTAAAATAATAAAACATTACAACAGCAAAAACATAGCAAAAGTATAAATTTATCAAAGTATCCGTCACACATAAACAGTAAATAGTCTAAACAATGAAACGGATCCAAAACAAATTATACTTCTGCAAGTATACCTACTGCTTAGAACCATCATGTCATTTATTGAGCGATACAAATAAATGACATACAAACTTATCATGTTTTTCCTTTGCCAACGGTTTCGTTAAAACGTCGGCCACCATTTCATCAGTAGACAAGTGTTTTAAAACAACTGTACCTTCCTCAACGATTTCCCTGATGAAATGATGTCTTACGTCAATGTGTTTCGTTCTGGCGTGGTACATAGAATTAGTGCACAACTTCAGTGCAGACTGATTATCATTAAACAACGTAATCCTATACTGTACCCCGTAAATTTCGAACAGAAACTTGCGTAGAAAAAGAGCCTCTTTACAAGCATCTGACAGACACATATATTCGGCCTCTGTGCTTGAAAGAGCGACTGTCTTTTGTTTTCTACTCTCCCAAGAGATGGTAGAATTTCCAATCTTAAACACGTAACCGGTATAAGATCGACGATCGACCTCATTCGACGCAAAATCGGCATCAGCATACGCGACGATATCTAACCCTGACTTCTGAAAAGTTAAACAATGATTAAGCGTACCTTTCAGATAGCGAAGAACGCGTTTCGCCGCCTTCCAGTGAGTCTCGTCGTACGCGTCGTTGAACTGGCTGAGCGAGCTGACAGCGTGCGCGATATCCGGTCGCGTACATACCGCTATGTACATCAAACATCCTATCAGGCCTCTGTAGTCGTGCGTACAATCCTTCTTTGTAGATTTCACGAGCTTCAGACCTGTTTCCATAGGTGTTCGCGCAGGTTTGCAATCTGACATGTGAAATCGTTCTAGCACCTTCTTAATATAGCTTGACTGGTCTAGAGTTATTTCGTTGTTCTGTCTGCAAAGCCTCATTCCAAGAATGTGGTGTGCTGGCCCTAAATCTTTGATTTCGAAGGCCTTCTTTAATTCTTCTTTGATTCCTGCCGTATCTCGGCAATCAGCTGAAGAAAATAGCATTATGTCATCAACATAGAGCGCAATTATAATCATAGATTTCCCGCTCGACTTGACATAAACACAAGGTTCGGAAGATAAACGTTTGAATTTCATTTTGCTTGTCAATACGCCATTTATTTTCTCATACCAAGACTTCGAAGCTTGCTTCAGTCCTTATATGGCCTTATTCAACTTGTAAACTTTATCTTCTTGGCCTTTAATCTTGTAGCCCTCTGGCTGCTCCATAATAACGGTTTCTTTTAAATCTCCATTCAAAAACGCCGTTTTTACATCCAGATGCTCGATATTCATGTTATGTTCCGTTGCTAAAGCTAGTAACGTACGTATAGTAGAATATCGTACTACAGGAGAGAACGTTTCTTCGTAATCAATACCGTATTTCTGGGTATAACCTTTTGCAACAAGGCGCGCTTTGTACCGCAGTATTTCCCCGTCGAGGCCAAGCTTTCTTTTAAAGATCCACTTGCATTTTACAGGCCGTTGCTTCGTATCGCGGTCAGTCAGAGTCCAACACTTATTATCGATGAAGGATTTATACTCTTCCGCCATCGCGGCTTTCCACTTACTTGCTTCCGGGCCATTCAGTGCCTCGCGAACTGTCTGAGGGTCCCCCGTGTCACTGCATACAGTGCGTGCTACACTAGCCGACTCAAACTCACTAGTTTCGTCCGTAGAGTTCTCGAAGTCTTCCAGTGTGGAATCTCCTGGGACATACGTCTCATCCGCAGGGTCATCTGGGGTCTCACTACTGCTCTCAGAATCATCTATCGTACTCACACTGTTATCTTGACAGTTTTCGTTAGATATTTCTGCGGGCTCTTGGGGTAAGTCGGGTAAGGCGGGTTGCACTTGTACATCATCGGCGACAGTTACATTGTTCGGAAACAAACTAACCTGAGTATAACGTGAACTGTCATCCTCATCCGATGAAGTGTCATTCCAAAAAGCATGTTCTAGAAAAGTGACATTTCTGGCTTTTATGACATTTTTCGGATTCTCCGGATCTATCAATCTGTAACCCTTTGACTCGTCACAGTATCCGACAAAAATATATTTCTTACTTTTGGGATCCAGTTTGTCCCGTTTGTGCTGAAGGGCATAAGCTTGGCAACCAAAAATGCGTAGGTAACTCAGATTCTCCTTTTTACCTGTCCATTTTTCTTCCGGTGTACTGCCCATCACAGCCTTAGTTGGAGAGCGATTCTTCAGGTAGACGGCGGTGTTGACCGCTTCTGCCCAGAATTCCTTTTTCAAGCCTGCTTCCTGAAGCATGCATCTGGCTTTCTCCGTAACGCTTCTGATCGCGCGTTCCGCGACTCCGTTCTGAGCTGATGACCTTGGAACCGTGGTCTGATGTCGAATCCCATGCTGTTTCAGGAACTTCTGAAAATTAGAATTGACATATTCACCACCATTGTCACTACGAAGAACTTTTATTTTCTTATTGGTTTGGTTTTCTACGAGAGTTTTGAATTCTTTAAACATCTCGAAAACCTCATCCTTCCTCCTTCCTCCTAAGAAAATAAACAAATGTTTTTCGGGACAGGTCATCAATGAATAGCAGAAAATATCTTTTCCCACCTAGGGACGGGCATGGCAGTGGCCCCATGACGTCACTGTGAACTATTCCCAGGATTTCCTTGGCCCTGGTCTCAGATTTCTTTGGAAATGGCAACTTAGTCTGTTTACCTAAGATACAGGAAACACACGACTGAAAGTTATTGTTGTCATAAGAAATACCTGTGACCATACCTTTTCGCAGTAACTCCATGCTTCGGGTGTTCAGATGCGCCAGACGATGGTGCCAAATTTGTTGCGATGACTGGTTTCCAGTAGCAGGGGACTGCGGCGCTTGCTTCACGCTCACGGCAACAGGACGACTGTCATCCTTCAGTTGACGTGCCGGCACCGCTATGCTGTCACCTGTACCTACAGACAAAGACGAACACATGGCCTGCGAGGATGGCTTACTACACGAGACAGAAACAGTTTCAATGGCATCGAGTTCATAAATACCATCTCTCAGGGTAGCTGTAGCCAAAACCTCCCCATTGTCATAGACTGTACACTTGCCAGAACGAAACACAATTTCGTAACCTTTCTTAACCATCGCACTAACAGATAATAAATTTACAGACAATTTAGGGACTAAGTACACATTACTTATCGATCTCACACTATTGTCCTTTAACACAGCTTGCGCAGTTCCTTTCCCAGCCGTCGGTAATGCTTCGCCATTGGCAATTAAGACCTTCTTTGGTTTTACAGTTGTAAAATCTGATAAAAAGCTGCGATCATTGCAAAAATGCTGCGCCGCACCGCTGTCGACGTACCACACGTCATGCTTGACTCCTGCGGCCAACGCTGTGAGGTGCGCCTGGCTTTTCCGGTCACTCTTCTTGCCGTCAGAGTTGTCAGGACAATCCTTCTTGATATGTCCACTCTTTTTGCATCTGAAGCACTTAATTGATGGTTTGCGTGCTTTCCGAGCTACTAAAGCCGTATTAGCATCTTCGCTTTTCTCATCGCGTCTCGCGTTTTCTAGAAGCAATTTCGCTTTGACATTTTCGCTTGACAGTGAAGTATTCGAATTTTCTAGAGCCATAATCAACGGGTCGTAATCGCTTGTCAAACCGCTGAGTAAAATCACGGCCACGAAGTCATCTTCCAAAGCCGCTCCGATGTCGCTCAGTTGTTGCGATGTATCCATGACCTTGTTCACGTATGCCTCCATACTCGCACATTCGCTTAATTTGGTGGCGAACAATGTGCGAAGCAATCCGAGCCGTCGTGACAAGCCTCGGTCCTCGTATGCCTTCTGCAGGTTGCTCCACGCTTCGCGAGCCGTCTTAGCATTTCTAATTTGTGGAAATACACAAGGCTTCACGTTCAAGGCGATTTTCGCGAGCGCCTTCTCCTGCTTCTTCGCGTCTTCGTTTTCATTTTTAGTCGCGTCCACACAATCCCAAAGATCGTCGTGGATGAGCACCATCCGCATCATGAATTTCCAGGACGGATAATTTTGAATCCCGGATAATTTTTCAATTGAAACATTCTGAATGGCAGTTGCCATCTTTTGTTTTCTAGCGAATAAATGAAAATAAATTTACCAAATCACACGCGCACACTTTTGGAAAATGGTAACTAGAGTAGCGAATTTAGTACACGATCTGCTGCCATGTTGGGTATTCCGTGGACTACTCAATGAAATACCATATTAAAGTTCCCAAATATATTATGCATCCGCACAGGCAAACGATTACAAGAGAATGACCTATATGTAAATGTGACATCTGTCTTAGAAGACTTATTCTATATAGCCAGAGTTTATGTTGGTACATATACGAACTCTATGTAGGTATATTAGTCACACGCCAACATCATTGTTGTAATTAAGTTAGTTCCAACAGTACTAGGACGAAAATGTATATGAAACTTACTTCAGTCGATAGCTTTTAAGTAAATCTTCATTATTGCTTGTCCTTTTATCGATACGTTAATTTTTTCATTCATCATTTGATGAATTCAACATTTTGCCTACTAAATTACACCCTACGCGGCAATACCTTGCGCCTATTCCTCACGCCAGTACGCCCGTAACCACTGTCAGCGTCGGACCTGTGCTAGTTTAGCGGACGTTTCATAAAATGGGTAATCACAGTATAAATATGCAAATATGTTATACACACAATGTTTTTCAACATACTTACGAAGAAAAGCAAAATAATTCTTAAATACGGTGACATTTCAGACATTCGTCCGTCATATTGTCATTTTATAACAAGTTGGGCAGCAAAGGCACACACCCATCTAACCAATCCGGAATTCAGTCACGATTGATAAATTGTGTAAACATATTTTAAAAGGCTATAAAATTAATCAAATTGAATAATTTAGACTGGTCACATTTTTGTAAAAATCGATTTCTACTGGCAAAACATATTACTTTTTGGCAACCGGGTTTTTTAACCTAATTAGACCCCGCTGAATCCGAATTTGCCGGTTGCTTGATCGAATTCTTGACTGGAAGTGAGATATGTGATATTAAAGGTCCCTTTTTTTAGTTTTTCGTAAATAACTCGTAAACGGTGGCCAATATAAAAAAAATGAACTAATAATCTACACAAAATTTTCAATAAAAAAGATTCAGTACATTTTTAGCAGGGATCAATATTTAAAAAGATAATAAAGAGGGAAAGTTAATTATAATAAATTCTAAGGTTCCTTGTTTTTATTTTTTCGTTAATAATTTGAAAAGTATGACTCATAGCAAAAACAAATCTTACACATAAATCATCATCATCATCATCATCTCAGCCATAAGACGTCCACTGCTGAACATAGGCCTCCCCCTTGGACCTCCATACGTGCCGGTTGGAAGCGACCCGCATCCAGCGTCTTCCGGCGACCTTAACAAGATCGTCTGTCCATCTTGTGGGTGGACGTCCTACGCTGCGCTTGCTAGTCCGTGGTCTCTACTCGAGCAGATTTCGACCCCATCGGCCATCTTCTCTGCGTGCAATGTGGCCTGCCCATTGCCACTTCAGCTTGCTAATCCGGTGGGCTATGTCGGTGACTTTAGTTCGTCTACGGATCTCTTAATTTCTGATTCGATCACGTAGAGAAACTCCGAGCATAGCCCTCTCCATAGCTCGTTGAGCGACTTTGAGTTTTGAGATGAGGCCGGTAGTGAAAGACCACGTTTCGGAGCCGTAAGTCATCACTGGTAACACACATTGATTAAAGACTTTCGTCTTGAGGCACTGAGGTATGTCGGACGAAAAGACATTACGTAGTTTCCCGAACGCTGCCCAACCGAGTTGGATTCGGCGGTTGACCTCTTTCTCGAAGTTGGACCTACCTAATTGGACTACTTGTCCTAGGTAGATGTACGAGTCAACAACTTCGAGTACCGAGTTCCCAACAGAGACTGGGATGGGCACAACATTGGCATTTGACATAAGTTTCGTCTTGTCCATGTTCATTTTCAAGCCCACCCGTTGTGAAACTCGGTTGAGGTCATCGAGCATCATGCTGAGTTCCTCCATCGACTTTGCCATGACTACGATATCGTCGGCAAACCGAAGGTGAGTGATGTATTCGCCGTTGATGTTGATTCCAAGTCCTTCCCATTCCAGGAGCTTGAAGGCGTCTTCCATTACGGCAGTAAACAGTTTCGGAGAGATAACGTCTCCCTGCCTTACGCCTTTTTGCAATGGAATCGCCCTCGTGCTCTGCTCCTGTACTCGGACCGACATGGTGGCGTTATTATACAAACACTTCAACACTTCGATGTACCGATAGTCAATATGGCATCGCTGAAGAGACAAGCACCGCCCATGTTTCCACCGAATCGAAGGCTTTCTCATAGTCCACAAACGCTAAGCATAATGGCAAGTTATACTCTTCGGTCTTCTGTATAACTTGCAGCAGCGTATGGATGTGGTCTATGGTACTATAGCCTTTTCGGAAACCGGCTTGTTCGGGAGGCTGGAAGTCATCAAGTCTGTGTTCGAGACGGTTCGTGATGACCCTTGAAAACAGCTTATAGACATGGCTCAGAAGCGTGATGGGTCTGTAGTTCTTCAATAGGTTGTTATCACCTTTTTTGAAGAACAACACCACCTCGCCTCTATTCCATGTTTCAGGCGTTATGCCCTCGGACAAGGCGGAATTAAAGAGCTTCTGGAGGACTTTAAGTACCGGTGTTCCACCCGCTCTCAGAAGCTCTGAAGTGATTTCGTCTTTGCCCGGCGCCTTGTTGTTCTTAAGCTGCTTCAGGGCCATCCTAATCTCGTACAGACTGATGTCCGGGATATCTTCGGTATAATGTCGGGACAGCTTGGCTCTTGGACCTCCTACCAAGCTGTCAACGGGCTTTGCGATCGAAGTGTATAACTGTCCATAGAACCTCTCGATCTCACCTAAAACCTCCGCTTTGCTCGACGCTATGCTGCCATCTTCCCGTTTCAGCTTTGTCAGCTGGCTTTGCCCAATAGACCCTTGCTTTGCTTGCGTTGCTTTGTCCTTTGCGAACACTTTGGAGCCTTGGTTTCGCTCAATAGTCTCTTTAATACGGTTAGTATTAAAGAGACGCAGATCATGTCGCAAGGACTTAGATATACGTCTATTGAGCTGCCTATATGACTCCGCGTCATCGGGAGACTGCAACTGTAGCGAGCGTCGTTCAGCCATGAGGTTTAAGGTTTGCTCGGTCAATTTCTGAGGTCTATCTTTACGGCGGGGTCTAAAAAACTTAGACCCTACTGTGTGGACAGTTTCCACTAGCCCGTCGTTGATTTCGTCTACTGAAGCCAAGTTCTCTAGGCAAGCAAAGCGGTTAGAGAGCTCGAGTTGAAAGCTTTCGGGGTTTTGAACATGGGCTCGAGTAGGTCGGAGCGTAGACTTCATCAGGCTGGACCTTTCAAGTTTAATATTGATATTCAGTGTGCCTCTTACGATTCGGTGATCACTACCGGTCTTTACCCTGTTGATCACACATAAATAATAAACATAAAATTTCCTACAAGAAACATGTAGAACACTTTTCGCTAGGATCAATATTTAAAAAGACAAAGCAGCCGGTAAGTTAATTACAATCAATTTTAAAGTCCCTTTTTAGTTTTTTGTAAATAACTCGTAAACGGTGTCCCATAGCAAAATAGGTTTTATGAATAAATAATCTACATAAAATTTCCTGCAAAAAACATCTGAACACTTTTCTCTAGGATAAATATTTAAAACGATATTAAAGGAAGAAAGTTCATTACAATCAATTCACATGTCACTTTTTTTAGTTTTTAGGGTCCCGTACCTCAAAAGGAAAAAACGGAACCCTTATAGGATCACTCGTGCGACTGTCTGTCTGTCTGTCCGTCTGTCACAGCCCATTTTCTTCAAAAGTACTGGACCAATTAAGTTGAAATTTGGTACACACATGTAAATTCGTGACCCAAAGACGGACATCTTACGTAAACAAATGAATTTTAAACATGGAGGCCACTTTTTAGCCAAGGGGGGTTAGTTAACATTAAGAACCTATTTTGCTATGGGCCACCGTTTACGAGTCATTTACGAGAAACTTAAAATAGGGACCTGGAAATTGATTATAATTAACTTACCCCCTTTAATACCTCATTAAATATTGATCGTAGCGAAAAAGTGTACAAAACCTTTTTTGTGGACAATTTTATGTTCAATATTTACGTATAATATTTTTTACAACTGCCCCCGTTGCAACCGTTTACGAGTTATTTACGAAAAAAAAGCGACCTGTGAACTGAATGTGATTAACTTTCTTCCTTTAATATCGTTTTAAATATGGATCCTAGAGAAAAGTGTTCAGATGTTTTTTGCAGAAAATTTTATGGAGATTATTTATTCATAAAAACCTATTGTGCTATGGGACACCGTTTACGAGTTATTTACAAAAAACTAAAAAGGGACTTTAAAATTGATTATAATTGACTTACCGGATGCTTTGTCTTTTTAAATATTGATCCTAGCGAAAAGTGTTCTACATGTTTCTTGTAGGAAATTTTATGTTTATTATTTGTGTAAAATTTGTTTTTGCTATGAGTCATACTTTTCAAATTATTAACGAAAAAATAAAAACAAGGAACCTTAGAATTTATTATAATTAACTTTCCCTCTTTATTATCTTTTTAAATATTGATCCCTGCTAAAAATGTACTAAATCTTTTTTTATTGAAAATGTTGTGTCGATTATTAACGTTTAACATTTTTTTTATATTGGCCACCGTTTACGAGTTATTTACGAAAAACTAAAAAAAGAGACCTTCAAAAATTGATTATAATTAACTTTCCCGCCTTAATATCTCTTTGAATATTGATCCTAGCGAACAATTGTACGGAATCTTTCTTGTAGGCAATTTTATGCAGATTACTTATGTTTAAGAAAATTTTTGCTATGCGCCACCGTTTAAGAGTTATTTACGAAAAACTAAAAAAAAGGGACCTTTAATATCAACTATCTCACTTCCAGTCAAGAATTCGATCAATCAACCGGCAATTTCGGATTCAGCGGGGTCTAATTAGGTTAAAAAACCCGGTTGCCCGGTTAATATGTTTTGCCAGTCGAAATCGATTTTTACAAAAACATGATCAGTCAAGTATACACTCATATTGTATACATATAATTAATAATTATTTAGGTACACTCACCGACCTCACCGTCTTACCTACCATTTTTAGGGTTCCCTACCCAAAGGGTAAAACGGAACCCTATTAGTAAGACTCCGCTGTCCGTCCGTTCGTCCGTCCGTCTGTCAGCAGGCTGTATCTCACGAACCGTGATAGCTAGACAGTTGAAATTTTCACAGATGATGTATTTCTGTTGCCGCTATAACAACAAATACTAAAAAGTACGGAACCCTCGGTGGGCTCAGTGGGCGAGTCCGACTCGCGCTTGTCCGGTTTTTAATTTCATTAAGTACTCATCAAAATTCGAATTTACTAATAAATCTTTTTCAATATTAATTGCCGAACTAAAAATCCCGGAACTGACGATTCAGAATACCGATGTCGTCAGAATAAGGACGTAGACGTGCTGCGCGGGAATGGTGCGGTGCGCCGCGCGGGGCGCCCGCCTGCCCGTTCTACCACTCGTCTGCTTCACCCCCTTGAAAACGTAAAACTCGAGTATAAGAGCGCCTCAAATATTCTATACACTTTTTCGCTAGGATCAATCTTCTTCTCCTTCAACCTAGCGTTTTAGCTAAGCGTCCGGTCTTCAGCATCCTCTGGTGTGAGTAGATTTTAAGTAGATTACTTATGTATCAGAACATTTTTTGGTACAGGCCACCGTTTACGAGTTATTTACAAAAAATATTAACAATTGATCATATTTAACTTTTTACCTTAAATATTTTTTTAAATACTCATCCTAGCGAAAAAGTGTATAGAATATTTAATGTAGACAATTTTACGCAGATTACTTATGTATCAGAACATTTTTGCTACAGGTCACCGTTTACGAGTTATTTATAAAAAACTACAAAGGGACCTTTAAACCCGATGACTGATAAGTTCATCAGCGTCACATAACATAAATTGACCTCCGCATTGGATAGACAGCAACATTGAATGTTCCAGTAATCAAAGAAACTTAATTGCTAAATTGGAAATCAAAATAACTAAACTGGGCCAGAATCTCCAATTTTAAACTACTACGTTTTGTGCTCATCGATGTTAGTGTCGTAAGCGCCATCGACAATAAGGTCCCTTTTCATAGATAATACCACAAATGCTTTTTTTTAACTCGTTAAAAAGTAAGAAGCATTGGCTTAACGGTTACACACAAATCACAACCAGTCGATCGTTTTTATCAATAACTACAGTTTCTTGTATGGATATATGTATATGGAATGGCACAATAAGCATTGTGTATATATGGCGTCTTCTTCGTGCTAATTGCAGAGAAACTTATTGCCATCGCCACTGTATGGAGAAACCATGGGAACTGAACCAAATGCATCGATTGAAGTCGTTTGTTCTGATGTCATCAGCATCTGCAATTCTGCAGTGGAGTCCGGATTCTTATCAGTTTGACTATTTTTGTGACAGTTAATTTTTTTTACAACCAATAAAGAAAGAGAGCCAAGAAAGGTTCCAGCTTGCTGACAAATATTTATAAACATATATCATGTGTCTAGAAAATTGAATAATGAAATTATATTTGTATCTTGTTGGATTTCACGGGTCTATAAATCCCGGTCTTTTGATAGGCTTGCGTGGGGATATAAATCCAACAGGTAGAGACAGAGACCCCTTGGAGAGCTTTAATGTCATGTAGAACGCCTGCTGGAACAAATTATATTATTATTATACATATATTGAAACACCAACATTTGGGTATGTTACATTTTCATAAAATACTGACATTTATATTTATTTACAGTTAACAGTGTGGGCAAATGGCACCAGACGTAACCCGAACTAAAATTTTGAAAACATTGCATCGCGTGGTAAAAATAAAATTATCACGGCTATATAATCCTTTGCCTTTTTACACACTTATTTTGCAAAGTGATAATGACTTCCCAGAAACTAGATAGACATCTAAGTAAAGAACAAAGCTCGTTTATCAAGCTAAATTTAAATTTAACTTTAAACAATCATCGCATAACTTGGCGTCGGCGGACCGTTAAATTACGTTAAAATCACGTGTCATGGGGTCCTTTATGTGTGCTTATAAATAGGAAGTTCACAAGAATTGACTTGTTTACCTAAGACACCTAAGTATTCTAACAACAAAGGTTTGCTCGTAGGTTCCGAGTCCACATTTCCGAGTTAATTGCTTCGTGAGAATAAAAATATTACGTCCCCGAAGTTTATAGGAATTGTGCATTTAGCATACGGACGGATTGTAATTAGGAAATGATTTCAATACGAAATGTGTATAGAGAGAACCGGGAATTTGCCGTTTCGGGACTGGTTTTGTAGGTAGTTATATGTAGACAATCAGAGAGCACATGCAGCTTAATTACAATCTCTGAGAAATATTTAAGCGAACCTTGAACAAATCAACTCTTTCAGCTGGGCTATTTATTAAGCTATGCTTGTATTTAAAATCTTTACATTAATATTTAGTGACAAAAAGTTATCTATAAGCAGAAACCTCTGTAGGGCTGATGGAAAATATGTGTACATTATACGCTAATAGTCATATAAATATTGCTTATCCAATACACTGCTACTCGTACGTGGTTCTAATGATTGACAATTATGATATATGTATAGTGCTGTTAGGAATGTGCAGTTTTTACCGTGACTGCCTTACGTAAAGGCCACAAAGTTACCGACAGTTCGTAAACCTTATCCCAAAAGCAAAAAGTCCATTTCTGGTAGGTAATATAGTTGTCTAACAGTAATTACCCTATAACGCGAGTAACGGGCCTAACAATGATGGGAACAGTGAAGTCGCTAAACGACGCTTTATCAAGAGCATTGTCAAGTGCGGAGTTCGTTAACATCAGAAATCGGGGAAATCAGCTGCCGGAGCCGCCCATCCCATAGCGTACTACATCACCTGCAAAAAGGTTTGGTCGCCACCAGACATATCGGAGCGGCCGAGGTGTTGACAAATATCTGTACAAACACTCTGTACAAAGCCTAACCCTTCAAGTGGCGCCAGCGAAAACGCGAAAAGTAGTCAAGTGGCGCCGCGGATTTGCGCAAAAGCAGTCACGTGGCGGGGCCCCGATGGGTGGTCAGCGCAGATTAAAAGAATTTTACAAAATCGTCGATTTAAGCTTTTCTATGTTTGAAAGTATATTAAATCACATATCGTTATAATCAGCGTAAAATACGCTATTTGAATATAGCAATTAAATTATTATAATGTTTATACATTTGGCCATACCTAATAAAACTCCGGAAGAATGACAGTTTTCCAGTTTCCTTGTTAAAAATGAATACCAACATAAAACAAATTGATGATTAGAGTTGATTGCTATTTAATTATCAAATTAAGTATTTTATTTTTATGATTATATCATTAAAAGGGACTTAACATTCAATTTATTTTGCAAAACAACCTTTTAAAAATCAAGACTGAACTCGAACTAGGCGGTCGCTCCCGAATGAATGGTCCTCACCAACAAATTTTATACCAAGTGTATTGTATGTTTCTTACGGTATGCTATCCTTGTCCAGCTCGCTACCTAATTTTGGGTGCTAGAAGAGCGTAACTATCCTTAAATGCGTTCAATTTCACCTCTAAATACGGCAACACCTCATTAACCACTCACTGGTGGCCGACAGTTTACTGCTTTTCGATCCGACCATTAACGGGTTGACCGCCACTTGAAGGGCTAATATTATCAAGTCGTTAGGTGCATGCTCAGAGGTTTGTGGTGGCGACTGTGGTGCACATACTAAAGAAAAAATAACGTTTGAATGATGGGGTTCAAACCAGAAACCTTCAAATTGACTGCACTATTTCTAAAACTTCACGAACGATTTTTCAGTCAATCTTCCCTGTATCACAATTTTCCAAAATGATTTCGATGCCGCTGCCGCACTACGTATAAAATAAAGCGACTATTCTATAAATTCTATTACATACTCGTATTATCATGTAATATAATATATTTCAAATTCAAACTGCTTTCCAATTGGTGGGACAGTATAGAAAATCGCTATAGTAGGAAATTGACGATGTTACAAACAAGCCGAATAGCACCGCTATATGGAATGTAATAAATACGCATAGGTAAAGACTCGTATCCCCACGCAACGGTTGTCAAAGGCAATGCGCATGACTTACAGTAGCCAAGTGCATGCAAATATGTAGGTACCTAAGGTAAGTGTCCCTGTGAATAACACTATTAGGAGGAAATTAAGACATTTACTCGAAAAACTACTTAACTATGACCCATACAGACTATTGATGTATGCAGATTTATGAACCAGTCCTTCCTTAATATCAGGGGAACAATACATTGTATAATATTAATAACATTTATTAATTATTTCAGTTTTCCTCGACATCTGAAATTGTACCAGTGGATAACTGGCGAAATTTCGAATGTCCCAATGTATGACTATGAAAAAAAAATATCGTTGACCCAGTGTTTGACATGGAGGTGCATCAAGTTTCCATGATAGCTGTAACCAATGTATGACACTAGTTATGACCCAATGAATGACACCTCAATACGTAACTGTCATTCACTCCACCTCCACACTCACAGTAAACCAGTGTATGACACTCATGTCAGACACTACCCACATGATCGAAAAATAATTGATTTTTACAGAGTATATTAAATGTATGTTTTACTTCCTTACAACATGGTCAATATTAAATTTCATAAAATAGTAATTTGTGCGAGTGAATGACATAGATGTCATGCATACACTACTAAACGCTAAAATTTTGTTCCAGTGTATGACATGTCTTCAAAATACTAACGTAAGGAAAATAATCTACTTTTAATATACAATATCAATCGTTTGGTTTATTATGTAACAATATGAATAAGCACTTACCAATTACTCATAAATTCCTGTTTTTTATTTACACTTTTAAGATGCAAAGTCTTAACAGATTGACTAAGAAACCCGACGCACAACTGAATAGATGCACCTTCTAGCAAAAACTACCTCACAAAGTGAAAAATATATAACGTATTAATGACAGCTTCGGAACAAAATTCATAGATAACACATACAATCGATTAATTCCTGTTTTTTGTTTATATTAAAAACCGTTTTCTTATTTTTCAAAATAAACTGCGTAAAAGTCATACATTAGGTCAGTGTCATCCACACGGACGTTTACCTTATCTGGTATTATAATATACGCGCAGGTTCGGTCGCGTAACAAAGGCGAAGTAATGACTCCCGCGCAGCCAACCGTGACCGCGAATCGGGATACTGTGCATATACATATAAGTACTGTGGATTAGCTTTTACGTACGTTGCGACTATTTCTAGACTACGAGATCGACTAGACTATTTTAGAATCTAAATAGTTGTTTTCAATTTTAGATGAAATATCTGGCAGACCCATCAGTCTTGCTCGGAAAACATAAAAACTCAAAAACGCGCGTTTTCCCAGAGATAAGACCTAGCTAGATCGATTTTTCGCCCCCGAAAACACCCATATAGCAAATTTTATCGAAATCGTTAGAGCCGTTTCCGAGATCCCCGAAATATAGAAGGATGCCGCTTGGTTTGGTCTGTAGATATCTCCGCATGAATTTTACCTGTACTGGAATAAAAAAGAGAAGGTTCTCTCTTTCAAGATTTTAAACTGAAACACGTGCGAGATATACCTATTAGACTTGTTTAAGCAAGGACTGAATTTATTAAATTTTGCCATATCGTGTATCTCTCCTAGTGGTACGAAATATCAATAAATATTTAGTTTCAAATACCAATATTTTATTATACAAATCCTTATTCCTATTTTTTACATTCCGGTCACCGGAATCTCGTCGTAAAATATTGCATTTGCAGGGTTTGTACCCAGAAACCTTAATTGAGTAGGTATAGCATGCAAATATCTGGTATTATAACACAAGTTCTGAACCGTTCGCCACAAAGGATAAGTGATGAGTGGCGTTGGCGTGCAGCCTACCGTGTCCGCGAGCGAGTCACTGGCGTCACTGCGTTGAAGTCATTTGTTAGTTGCCAAGCACGACGGCATTTAGGTACTGAAAGCGTGGATTCGTAGTCTGTTTAAGCTAACTTTGTACCGGCTTTGATGTGATAAAATGTGGCAGTGCCACTATAAACGTCATTTTTTTATAGGAACTTGATATGTAGGTATGGTGAAATACTTCGTCACTGAAAAGCTTCTGCAGCACAGTTAGCCTGGTCGGACTCAAGGTTGCTCTAGAACAGCTGAAATACGACGTACAGTAGTACGTAGAATTTAGAGCAATGGGCTGGCTCAATACTTAAGATGCTTGGCAAAACATTCGCTGATAATTCGTCATGCCCGAAAGCTTACCGTTTAAGTACCTAAGCTGGCTAAGCTTACCGCAGTTCACTGTAATGGCAGATTTGGCGACAAATGCAGTGGTCAAAATAAAAACCTCGATTGGATACTCCCTGTAATGAAATGAAAGGCACTTGTTGTGTGTTATTTCGGTCAGCAACACGGAAGGCATTACCTCTTGTTATCGCGCCGGTTCCTGTTTGCATTCCTCGCCACTCGTAAACAGCATTGCACCACATTCGGGAAAGGTCGGGAAGGTTCTTGTATATCTCGTGACTTACCACCTTTTGTGTGCCAACCTCTGGGGTACTACTCCAGTCGCTTCAAGCTCATTGCCTTAAACGTTACAGTAAAAAAAAAAGATAAATTTACTCACACAAACTGACGTATTAAGAGCCAACAGGAGTGGTCATTCCTCCATACAAACGTACTCCCCGTTTTCCTCCGTGGTTTTTGAAGCTAGAGCAATGATTTTTTCAACACAGATTAATATTGTCAATATCTGTGTCGGACCGTTTTGCTTTTTTTGATATTTTTATTTTTTAAGAGCGCTCTTACAAGAAAAGTCGAAATAATGCAAAATTGATGATACTAGTCGACGAAATTCAGGACTTTGCGCTCATTATTAGAAACAATGAGTACTTGTTCCAGTAAAAGCGTCTTCTTATCTTTATAAATGTCGTTGTAAATATTAGAAAAAGGACTTATTAAATTAGTAATGATTTTTTTTCTGATGGTCGTTTCCGAAAAACCCCGTGAAGCACTGAATGGCGAGCTCTTATTTGGAAATGTTGAGAATTTTACTCTGCTAAACCTGGCTATTTTGTATTACTAATACCCTGTACTTTAGGCATATCAAACTATATTTTTCCTACATACCTTTGAGAAAGAGAAAATCAAAGTAAAACGAACTCGATTTTCTCTCCGAAACAAGTGTCAATTCCTACGAAAATCTACTTAATATCGAAGTCATTTTCATACTCAAGCAATCTGCAACGTTTGCTTATACTGTTGGTATACATTAGTGTTTATGAAATTCTACTATAATTTTTTGGCAATTTTTTGAAAACTACTCTATATTACCGATGACGCGCGCTGCGCCAGCTCAGTGCCGCGGCAGAGCTTGTAGAGGCAGGACGTGTGTCGGACGGCTCCGCGCATTTTCAACGGCGACGACGAGGTTTTTTATCATTGTGTGCGGCGGGCGCCGTGTAAAACGCTATACTGTGTGCGTGTAAACCGCAACGAGAGACTTTGATCCTAGCACCGTTTTTATAGTATTATAATTTATAATGGTACAGTTTAATAAACTACCGGACAGGATTAAAAATATTTGAAACGACCTGACATTCTATATGTATTTATTTGACTCAAGATAGTACTCAGGGTCTGATGATGGAGCCGGAAGGTGGGCACCGGTACCAATCAACCATGCAACTAAACCACTTTGTGTTTAGGCTCGTTTTATTCATCTCAACAAGATCTTTGACACAAGATAGTACTCAGGGTCTGATGATGGAGCCGGAAGGTGGTCACCGGTACCAATCAACCATGCAACTAAACCACTTCGTTTTTGGGCTCGTTTGATTCGGCTCAACAAGATCTTTGACTTAAGATAGTACTCAGGGTCTGATGATGGAGCCGGAAGGTGGTCACCAGTACCAATCAACAATGCAACTAAACCACTTCGTGTTTAGGCTCGTTTTATTCGTCTCAACAAGATCTTTGACTTAAGATAGTACTCAGGGTCTGATGATGGAGCCGGAAGGTGGTCACCGGTACCAATCAACCATGCAACTAAACCACTTCGTGTTTGGGCTCGTTTGATTCGTCTCAACAAGATCTTTGGCACAAGATAATACTCAGGGTCTGATGATGGAGCCGGAAGGTGGTCACCGGTACCAATCAACCATGCAACTAAACCACTTCGTGTTTAGGCTCGTTTGATTCGTCTCAACAAGATCTTTGACACAAGATAGTACTCAGGGTCTGATGATGGAGCCGGCAGGTGGTCACCGGTACCAATCAACCATGCCACTAAACCACTTCGTGTTTAGGCTCGTTTTATTCGTTTCTATAAGATCTTTGACACAAGATAGTACTCAGGGTCTGATGTTGGAGCCGGAAGGTGGTCACCGGTACCAATCAACCATGCAACTAAACCACTTCGTGTTTAGGCTCGTTTGATTCGTCTCAACAAGACCTTGGACACAAGATAGTACTCAGGATCTGATGATGGAACTGGAAGGTGGCCACGGGTACCAGTCTACCATGTAACTGAACCACTTCGTGTTTGGGCTCGTTTGATTTGTCGCAACAAGATCTTTGACACAAGGTAGTACTGAGGGTCTGATGATGGATCCGGAAGGTGGTGACCGGTACCAATCAACCATGCAACTAAACCACTTCGTGTTTGGGCTCGTTTGATTCGGCTCAACAAGATCTTTGACTTAAGATAGTACTCAGGGTCTGATGATGGAGCCGGAAGGTGGTCACCAGTACCAATCAACAATGCAACTAAACCACTTCGTGTTTAGGCTCGTTTTATTCGTCTCAACAAGATCTTTGACTTAAGATAGTACTCAGAGTCTGATGATGGAGCCGGAAGGTGGTCACCGGTACCAATCAACCATGCAACTAAACCACTTCGTGTTTGGGCTCGTTTGATTCGTCGCAACAAGATCTTTGACACAAGTTAGTACTCAGGGTCTGATGATGGAGCTGGACTGTGGCCACGGGTACCAGTCTACCATGTAACTGAACCACTTCGTGTTTGGGCTCGTTTGATTTGTCGCAACAAGATCTTTGACACAAGGTAGTACTGAGGGTCTGATGATGGATCCGGAAGGTGGTCACCGGTACCAATCAACCATGCAACTAAACCACTTCGTGTTTGGCTTCGTTCGATCCCAAGTAGCACAGATTAGCTGTATAGCAGCCGCATAATGAGGTACGAATACGCTTGAAGCTGGAATATAAAAGCTGCATAAGAGCTGTATAAGCGTCTTTTCAGCTTTTATAACTCTTAAATGGGCACAAATTAGGCAGCCTTAAGTTCACATAGCTACTTAAGAGCGTTGTAGCAGCAATTTAACGGAATTATAAGGGGTAACAGGAGTTATAAGAGGTGTATATTGACTGGGTAAGAGACCACCAGTTACCCTTTATTAAGCTAATATGTCACATGTGCGCCCTAATACCGGGAAAGATTGATGTTGGGCTGAATAAAAGATAATTAATAACATACTTTTATACCTCTGCCTTAAAAATCAGCTATTAAATTTTGTATAGTGACGACGAACGCAGAGGTGAACATATTTATATTGAAGCAAAAACGTTAAGCGCAACGACACCATAAGTCATTTTGTTAAAGTGTTTAGTTAAATGTGTGTACATGATCTTTTATATATTAATGCGAGAAAGATGTTTGGGAATGCAAGTTTATTGATATTATATATATACATTATCTAAGAAAATTTCAGTGCGCCACGAAAATAATCAGTATTTATTTAAATTAATGATATAAATAAGCTATGTGTAAAAACTATTTCAGTGGTTTGGACAGAATTATGAGATAAAAAGTTAATAATACGTTATAGGAAGTACTAAACTAATGATTTAGGTTAAGAACTCAGGCACAAAACCTTATTGTTACCCTTAAAAGTTGGAAAAGCAATTTCAATTTTATAGGTTATATACAATAAAATGGCGGTCAATGTTAAAAAGCAACGTGAACCGTTAAAATTCTTATATGCAGCATACGACTGTTATATATCTGATAAAGATACTTAAGTGAACCACTATAAAGTCCAAGTCGTTATTTCGATACACTAGTGAACCTCTAAACAGTTATAAGGCATCTTGTGAACGTTTTAACAGCCGCTATGCAGACAGTCCCAATGGCAGTATAATAGGCTGCTTAGCGGTAAACATGTTCAGCGCTAAGCCGTATTATGCGCCACATGTGTTCGATTATACGTCTATTGGTTTCATAATAGTTCACTCGTTCTCCCTTATAATAAGTCAGCGAAATAAAAGCTGCTTTAGCGGTAAATATGTTCAGCGATAAGCTGTATTATGCGCCCCATGTGTTCCATTATACGTCTATTGGCTTCATAATAGTTCATTCGTGCTTCCTCAAAAAGTCAGAATAATAAAAGCTGCTTAGCGGTAAACATGTTCAGCTATAAGCTGTATTATGCGCCCCATGTGTTCCATTTATACGTCTATTGGCTTCATATTAGTTCACTCGTGCTCCCTTAAAAGTCAGCGTAATAAAAGCTGGTTAGCGGTAAACATGTTCAGCGATAAGCTGTATTATGTGCCAAGTGTGTTCCATTATACGTCTATTGGCTTCATAATAGTTCATTCGTGCTTCCTTAAAAAGTCAGCGTAATAAAAGCTGCTTAGCGGTAAACACGTTCAGCGATAAGCTGTATTATGTGCCACATGTGTTCCATTATACGTCTATTGGCTTCATATTAGTTCACTCGTGCTCCCTTAAAAGTCAGTGTAATAAAAGCTGCTTAGCGGTAAACATGTTAAGCGACAAGCTGTATTATGTGCCACATGTGTTCCATTATACGTCTATTAGCTTCATAATAGTTCACTTGTGTTCCCTTAATAAGTCAACGTAATAAAAGTCCACAATTACCTCCTTATACAGCACATGGCGTAATTTTATCCACTAAACAGACCTTATAACGGTTAAAGCATTTGATAACCCTTAAAGCTGTATAGGGTCGTAGCAAATATACCTTTATATCACTCTTTGCGTATTAATGGTAGTTTTCAGAGCCGTAATGCAGCTTTTAATCAGCCCTAAGCTATATAAATATCACTGAGATCTATTATACAGCTGTAGGACCACGAGTGTGCTCTTATAAGTGTCTTAATACGCACAGAGCGTTAGATAGAACTAAAAGTGAGTAGTTATAGAGCTATCTGTGCTACTTGGGATTCGTCGCAACAAGATCTTTGACACAAGTTAGTACTCAGGGTCTGATGATGGAGCTGGACTGTGGCCACGGGTACCAGTCTACCATGTAACTGAACCACTTCGTGTTTGGGCTCATTTGATTCGTCGCAATAAGATGTTTGACACAAGATACTACTCAGGGTCTGATGATGGAGCTGATGATGATAGACAGGTACCCGTCGCCACCTTCGCGCTCCATCATCAGACCCTGAGTACTACCTTGTGTCAAAGATCTTGTTAAGATGAATAAAACGTGCCTAAACACGAAATGGTTTAGTTGCATGGTTGATTGGTACCGGTGACCACCTTCCGGCTCCAACATCAGACCCTGAGTACTATCTTGTGTCAAAGATCTTGTTGAAACGAATAAAACGAGCCTAAACACGAAGTGGTTTAGTTGCATGGTTGATTGGTACCGGTGACCACCTTCCAGCTCCATCATCAGACTCTGAGTATCACTTAGTGTCAAAGATCTTGTTGAGACGAATCAAACGATCCTAAACACGATGTGGTTTAGTTGCATGGTTGATTGGTAATGGTACCTTCCAGCTCCATCATCAGAGCCTGAGTACTGTCTTGTGTCAAAGATCTTGTTGAGACGAATCAAACGAGCCCAAACACGAAGTTATTTAGTTACATGATAGACTGGTACCCGTGGCCACCTTCCAGCTCCATCATCAGACCCTGTGTATCTTCAGTGTCAAAGATCTTGTTGAGACGAATCAAACGAGCCTAATCATGTTACTACATGGTTGATTGGTATCCGTGACCACCTTAATCATCATCAGATCCTCAGTACCAGTTCGTTTTTAAACCCTCGTTGATACAAACTTTACAACCTATAGGTACCAAATGCAATGACGAAACATGTAAATAAGCGAGTAGGTACCTATAATTTCTTTCGAGTAATATACCTTCATAAGTACAAGTATGGGGCTATTCATAAATTACGTCGTTTCAAATGGGAGGAGTGGGGGGGGGGTCTGGACATCGGATGATGGTAACATGACGTAGGAGGAAACAGATTCATCCGAAGCTTGATTTTTGGATGATTTGAGGGGCGGGGGGGGGGGGGGGGGGGGGGGGTCAAAAATCGTCAAAAATAGATGACGTAATTTATGAACAGCCCCTATGTACATTTGCACTGCATTTAGTATTTTCGTACTTACCAAATAACAGTTTTAGAACTTTAAAAGTTAAGTACAGTTAGTGTTGTTATGGTTGATTTCAATATGCTTCGCGAAGGATCAAGAATGTTTAATCCATCATTGTAGTGCGAGCGTGGTAGAAGGGATCGGCGTACTGAGCTCGCACGGCCTGCCGCAGCGCGTAAAATACCTAAACTCGCTCAACGCCGAAATGTAATAGCGCTCTTAAGGCGCTAGAGCCCTTCAAAAATGGCCAAAATGGCCTAATTGACTATGCCGCAATAACAGGCGTGGTATTCAAAACTGATATCAATTAGCCAAAAAAGCAAAACGGTCCGACACAGATAATTTCATAATCATTTAGATTTCCAAATTTGGTTACGATTGGTTAAGTTTTGGAGTAGGAAACAGTGGAGTACGAAACCTCGATTTTTGACATTTTTACATGTTTTTACGCAGGATTTTTCGCCTCAGCTGCAGTTGTCCCTATCGCACTAATTTTAGGGGCGGAGTCAAGTTTCTAAATACGTACACAGCCAGAAAAGTGATGGGCAATAGTCGACATTTAATGTCGATAATCTAGTGATGTAAGAAGTTATCGATAAACCGTCTTGTGTGAAAATATGTACATAGATCCTCCTAAGACACAAGGGGTTTTGCGTTGAGAGGGAACACATTTTTGTAGTTACATATACAATCTATTTTGAACTTATTGATTCTAATATTTCAAATTAGAAATCAAAATCAAAAATATTTTATTGCATGGTTATGGGTTTACAAAATTTTTAGGTACGGTCACGCTCAGTAATTGTCGAGCAATTTAAGGTCCTAGCTAGGGAATGCAATCCCGCACCAAGATTGGCGATTCGAGATCTCGCACAAAAAATCCGAATCGAGATTGGGTGTTTCGAGATCTCGACAGTCAGATTTTCTGGATCGAGATTAATCTCGACGAGATCGAGATATGACAAAGTAACTAAAAATATGTTATTTTAATCAAAAATCTCAAAGAATTCCATATATATGTCGGCGGCAGATCGTAAAATCGGGCATATCGAGATATTCCTAAACGTATCATGAAACGCCGCCATTTCATGATCTTACTAGCGACTACCAGCCATATCGTTCAAACCTCAACGTTTGACGATTTGCCTGGCGACGTTTAGGCATATCAAATAAGTAGGGTGTGATATTCCTAGGCAGATCATGAAACGCCGCCATTTCATGATCTGCCTAGCGACCACCAGCCATATCGTGCAAACCTCAAGGTGTGATATTCCTAGGCAGATCATTAAACGCCGGCATTTCATGATCTGACACCACCAGCCATATCGTGCAAACCTCAACGTTTAGACATATCGAATAAAGTAGGGTATTAGCAAATGAAAACCATTGAAATAGCTTAACAGACTATAGTACGTTTGTGGACGCTACGTTATTTTAGTACCTACGCATGCTACTCAAAAGGAACGTAGGTATAGTGCGACGTATTAGTCAGATCATCCAATGGCGGCGTTTCATGATATGCCTAGGAATATCTCGATGAATTATTTTACGATGCGCCCGGTATGAACCTAGAAATATCAGAACCTATAATTGGCTCTGTGATTCTATTGTAATCTCTGGATATATATAGCGCTGTTGGTTTTCCATGTACTAAAATAAAATAAAATAAATAAATAAAATATCAAGGAATGCGTTGGTCTGATCGTTCTGCCGCCTCTTTCATAAGGCAGATCGTAATATGTCTGGATGTCGTTCAAACCTTAAAGTTTGATGATTTGCCTGGCGACGTTTAGTCATATCAAATAAGTAGGGTGTGATATTCCTAGGCAGATCATGAAAATCCGCCATTTCATGATCTGCCTAGCGACCATCTGCCTAGCGACCACCAGCCATATCGTGCAAACCTCAAGGTGTGATATTCCTAGGCAGATCATGAAATGCCGGCATTTTATGATCTGACTAATACGTCGCACTATACACACACACTACTTTAATTGATATGCTTAAATGTTGAGGTTTGCACGATATGTCTGGTGGTCGGTGACGCTACGTTATTTTAGTACGCATGCTACTCAAAAGGAACGTATAGTATAAGGACGTATTAGTCAGATCATGAAATGGCGGCGTTTCGTGATATGCCTAGGAATATCTCGATCAATTATTTTACGATGCGCCCGGTATGAAGCTAGAAATATAAACGAATGCATTGGTTTGCATTGGAATGCAAGGAATGATATGCCTAGGTTAATATTAGTCAGATCAGGAAATGGTGGCGTTTCATGATACGCCTAGGATTATCTCGATATGCCCGATTTTACAATATGCCGCCGACATATATACTACTTATATAAGGTACGTCACGTTATATTTTGAAAATAAATTCATTTTTCTTTACTTTACTTTTATGTAGGGTTTCTGGTTTCACGACCTTTTTAATTTCTCGAGGCACGGGAATTCTCGACCAAGTGCGCCACCGTGTTTTTATCGTCAGCTAAAGCCGGTCACACATAATAGCACTGCCTGAATAACATGAATCTAAGGTTAAAAATATTACTCAAAACAAAGTAATTCACTTTCAATCTCGTTCGAGATCTCGAAAATCTCGAGATTGCACAAATCGAGATTTCGTGTCAACAAAATTAAATCCCGAAAATACGTCCGAGATCTCGCGAGATCTAGATTGCATTCCCTAGTCCTAGCTGAACTGGTTGTTCCATACTTACTCGTACTCTATGGAATGTCCTATTTAGTAAGAACCCTAAATGGCTCAACAATCACGGAGCGTGACAGTACAAATGGTTCATGTTCTGTATATCCTGCCTTACTTAACGTCTTTACGTTAATATTCAGTTATGTCATGTCTATACTTCGTTTTTAAGCATAATTGAAAAAAAAATAGTAAGTACATACAAGTAGAGATGCACCGGATATTAGGTCACTATCCGGTATCCGGCCCTAATTTTAATATCCGGCCGGATACCGGATAGTGACTTACTATCCGGGCGGATACCGGATAGTATCTTGATTTCGGAGTAAACAAATTGGATTTAAGAAACAGTCACGGTCATATCGTACTCGTTTATTATTTTAAAACGATTTAAACATCCACTCATTCCGGTATCCGGCCAAACAACTATCCGTTGCATCTTTACATACTAGTATTAACTTAAAACTAGTAAGCCGGGTCAAAAAGTTCAATCGCAATACATACTTAGGTAAGTGAACGCTATGTGGCACTTGGCAGTAAGTACCGAAAGAAAAGTTACAATTGCAAATTGGAGACAGTGAAGCGCGCGCGCGAGTACCAGCGCATGCGTGCGTGTATTACACACACAAATACAGTCTCTCACGTCGCGGTTACGCCCCGTCAGAGCGACGGGTATATTCACCTCGAAATCTCAAAATTGACTTCGCGCTCACCTCCCGTTTCGTCTTAATAACGTAGAAATCACCCATGACTCAGGAACAGCAATATGGCCCACCTAAGTGTTTACGGCAAACTGTATTGACTAGTGGAATTTTTTTGAAGAACTGCTTACAGTAGTCTTGGAGAAATTCTCGATGGGAGTATTTTAAATAGGTACTCGTAGCAGCATATTTTTGATTAAGTAGGTAAATAACTATGTTTAAACTGATCTCTTGAAATAAAAAGCTTGGGAAATCATACGGAATGTAGAAACGGGTAGAAAAATGGAATGCTACAATATGTAGTTGTAGTTTATATTAAATAGGTATTTGTGCAGCAACTAAGGGGCTATTCATAAATTACGTCATTTCAAATTAGGGGGGGATCTGGACATCGGATGATGGTAGCATGACGTAGGAGGAAACGGGGTCATTCGAAGCATGATTTTTCGATGATTTTAGGGGGGGGGTGTCAAAAATCGATGACGTAATTTATAGACAGCCCCTAATGTATCCTACAACTGCCAGGCCGACACCAACATCAGTCATCAAATATAGGTTTTAGTGAGGCGAGTGGTCGATGGTCGGCGACAATAACAGCTCGTGGAACAATGGGAAGGTAAGTTGGCGTTGCTGCTGACAGTGAGCTACTGTTGCTAGGCTCTGGATGGAGGAATGCGAAACAAAAGTTGTGTAAAACAGTGAGTGTAAACAG
This sequence comes from Cydia splendana, assembly GCF_910591565.1. Classification (NCBI taxonomy): domain Eukaryota; kingdom Metazoa; phylum Arthropoda; class Insecta; order Lepidoptera; family Tortricidae; genus Cydia; species Cydia splendana. The sequence continues at coordinate 23,120,523 of NC_085967.1, read as the reverse complement.
TCATCAGATACAGGTTACAGGTTGATTCACAAGAGTTAGTGCGACATTTGTACTGAACTGTCAAAAATTTTTATAAAATCCGCGGGTTAGCGTATAATTTGAAATATGAAAAGCTAGAAAACATCATACGTGCGCATTAGACCATTTCCAAAGTTCCAAACGGTAGCTGCATGTAAGTAATCTACGATGATAGGTGGGTATCTCATGGCACGAAGAGATAGGTAGGTACGTACGTAACAATACGTCCTGTATACAATGAAACTGTAAGCGCAATTTTATTTTTACAGCAATTTGATCACCATATTGTCTTAAATTGCGAAACCTATATTTCGCGCGTACCTGTCTTCGCCCTGAAAAGGCGCGTAGTTGTTTTTTAAACATATTATAAGTTGCCATATTTTTATAAGATCGTTACGTAAACAAACAAAGCTCGCTGGTCTGAAGCCCCCTCCTCACTCGTGCGCGAATCGCGGCGCGAAGCCGCGAACGCGAGTGTGGCGTCGATTTTCGCAGGCAGCTAAATCGACACCACACCCACGTTCGCAGCTTCGCCCGCGATACACGCGCATAGTCTGGAGGGGGCTTCATGAGCATGACACTATTCGAGTTAAGGTCAATTGAAAGTTTATGTAGGTAAGCTAAGTTTCACTTTCATAGTCGAAAAGAAAAAAATAGTGTTAACTCGGGTGAAAGCACCCATTTCACCCTCGAAATACTTATTGGATATTGTATAATATGACCACAAATAATCTCAGAAGCTAATGGTGAAAGTGACCCATGCATAACAATCTATTGAATTGACTGATATTTATTTATAACAAACCACGTGTGATATGCAACCTGCCAAGCCCGTTTGACGTCAACAAGCTGCAGTCACAGAACGTGACATTACCCGGTAATGGCAACAATTATAGCATTACACTGCGCTTTAATAACAATAATAACCTTAGCGGTGGATTTATGCGCCTTACGGATTTCCGTCGCGGGATAGGAATAGCGACATTTCTCGATTAATTGTGTGAACGACACTTCAGTTACTCTTATTTATATCATTCTTGTGTTACGATATGACATATAGCATCGTAAGACATAAGATGTTTATGTTGAACCAATTTATCTGGAATTTCTTTTCGGGGGTTCGAATCTTCGCTCATATAGTAACTATTCTCGTATCTTGTATATTATTCTATTTATATTAATGACTTAAGTGTATAATGAATAGCAGACTATCAGCCGTAAGGCTGCCGTAGGGCGATACAGCTATACAGTACACTTCATTATATTTAACTGGCACAAAAGCCTATGTCTAGTTTTTTTGCACCAAAGGCAAAAGAGTGAAAAGCGCTGCGGAGCGGTCATTTTACAATGACCATCGCGTGTATAATACCTAGATAGATACTTCACTAAATAGTATTTTTTATGTAAATATTAAATCATTGTGCTTCAGGGGTGGTCGCAATAAGTGTCACGCATATAAAGTGCCCATAACTAGCGTCCGTTACACCGATTATCCGTAATCAAATTCCCTGCACTGATACACTTTATATCGAGGAAATATGGAGACGTGATGACAACCCCACCCTATCACCAAAACAAGCGAAAATAACGCTTAACTCTGCACTACTAAGGCTGTGTGAGCTGTAAAGTTAAGTTGGTGAGGGAACATCCTGTGGTGGCGCGGATGCGGTCGTGTAATAAAACTATGAAAGAAAGCCGATTGCCTTTAGCATTCAAAATACAGATCGACTGGTGGGTTCCGCTGGCTCTTGTACCTACGTGGTTGGTTGACTTCTGGCGACGCGTCGCGTTTTAAGCCTTAGGTTACTAAGTCATTATCCACTTTTACATACACGATGGTCTCTTCAAGATGACAGGAAACCATTCGATTAGATCTGCGCACTAGCCGACACAGGATTAAGGCACGGGTTATCCTTTCGCCGGACATTTTTGTCATCTTGCTGCTAAAAGGGACAGGGAAACAAAAACAACATGTCATTGTACTTACCTTTCTGATGTCCGACGTCCGTCTCAGCAGAAAGTGTCCTGCGACCCCGTAAAGTTGCTTCGCAATTATTTACGTACCAATGTCAGGATCAGGATCAGGACTGAACGTCCGTCAAAAGAATACTAAATCCAACCCGAGTGAGCTCTTGCATGCAGTCAGTATCGACTTGTGTAAAAACTAGAAGAGAACAGGTCGAGTTAGGTACTAGCTACAATTACGACTGATTCCCGCCAAGCACACAGGAAGTCTCCTTAAGAGTCCTTACTCCTACAGACGAGCGTATTTTGCAAAATGCTTCCTTTTTCATTTAAGATTACGACGTAACTATTAGTATTTATTCAAAAACTGATAACGTACTTAAATAATCATTTCTTAAACTAGGGGCTGAAAACGTTCAAATTTTCATTTTCTCTTTTTGAACCTAAAATAAATGAGTTTTCTTAGGAGTCTTTTTCAAATTTTGCAGTGAGAAGGGTCGTTTCGGTTCTCAATTTTGCAGTAAACAAGAATCATTTGGTACATGAATGATTACAATTCAACTCACCATATCTTGTACGAGGGGCTGACATGCTTGAAAATCGAAGATTCATTTTAAAAAATTGATAAAAAACCTTCCGAGTTTTCTTCATTTTTTTGGTGAAAACAGGGTTACATTACATTTTTTTATCGCAAATTGGACTTATATATGCCCCAAAAATAATATTTTATCAAATTGTAACTTTATGTCTACTCATAAAAAAAAAATCATAACTATAGGACCTACCTAGCCGTAAATCTATATTTTTTTAAAGACGTATAAATCACGCTGCACCGACACCGCGCGCTCAGTCTCCGCCGAGTGCGCTTAGGGGACGGACCTGTGCTCGACCGTCAGGCGTTCGTTGCTTTCGTAACCATCGAGAGAGTTCCGAGAAGTGCTGTATACTATGATTAGAAAATCTTGATCCAAGGGTGTACATTTTTTACACCATATTTAATTTTAACAACCGACTCTCGCTTATGTGATAGATTTTCAGTGTTACTTGAATTCTGGTTAGGGTTTGCATTTTTATTATACCCGGACGACCTGGATGATGTCCAGGTTCTCATGATGGAGTCAGGAATGGTCACCGAACTCCTAATCTACTCATCATAACTCCATCGTGTTTGGGCTCAATAGATTTTCCTTGACGAACACCAGCGATCTAGATGAGGTCCAGGTTCTCATGATGGAGTCAGGAGTTGGTCACCAGAACTCCTAATCTACTCATTAACACTCCATCGTGTTTGGGTTCAAATGATTTGCCCTGACGAGCACCATCTATCTAGATAAGGTCCAGGGTCATGAGACCCTTCTGGTGACCAACTTCTGACTCCATCATGAGATGGTCACCAGAAGTCCTAATTTACTCATCATAAGTCCATCGTGTTTGGGCTCAATCGATTTGCCTCGACGAGCACCATCTATCTAGATGAGGTCCAGGGTCATGAGACCCTTCTGGTGACCAACTCCTGACTCCATCATGAGATGGTCACCAGATGTTCTAATCTACTCATAATAACTCCATCGTGTTTGGGCTCAATAGATTTGCCCCGACGAGCACCATCGATCTAGATGAAGTCCAGGTTCTCATGATGGAGTCAGTAATGGTCACCGAACTCCTAATCTACTCATCATAACTCCATCCTGTTTGGGCTCAATAAATTTTCCTTGACGAACACCATCGATCTAGATGAGGTCCAGGTTCTCATGATGGAGTCAGGAGTTGGTCACCAGAACTCCTAATCTACTCATTATCACTCCATCGTGTTTGGGCTCAATCGATTTGCCTCGACGAGCACCATCTATCTAGATGAGATCCAGGGTCATGAGACCCTTCTGGTGACCAGCTCCTGACTCCATCATGAGATGGTCACCAGATGTTCTAATCTATTCATCATAACTCCATCGTGTTTGGGATCAATAGATTTGCCCCGACAAGCACCATCGATCTAGAATCTAGATGAAGTCCAGGTTTTCATGATGGAGTCAGGAGTTGGTCACCAGAACTCCTAATCTACTCATCATAACTCCATCGTGTTTGGGCTCAATAGATTTTCCTTGACGAGCACTATCGATCTAGATGCGGTTGATAGATTATTAATATTATTTTATTTTACATACATACTTACAAATAAAGCTTCATTTGCTTCCCACAAGGATCAAGTAAACCTTATAAATCAACTTCGTTCTAAATAAAAACCGGCCAAGTGCGAGTCGGACTCGCACACGAAGGGTTCCGTACCATTATCTATAAAAACGGTCACCCATCCAAGTACTGACCCCGCCCGAGCCCGACGTTGCTTAACTTCTATCAAAAATCACGTTTACAACAGTATGGGAGCCCCACTTAAATCTTTATTTTATTCTGTTTTAGTATTTGTTGTTATAGCGGCAACAGAAATACATCATCTGTGAAAATTTCAACTGTCTAGCTATCTCGATTCGTGAGATACAGCCTGGTGATTGACGGACGGACGGACGGACGGACAGCGGAGTCTTAGTAATAGGGTCCCGTTTTACCCTTTGGGTACGGAACCCTAAAAACGGAGATACTTCTGTTTTAGACATAAAATCGAACTTCAGAGAGTTCAGTAGTTGTTACTTGCAGGTACTCTCGAATTTATTGTTGTTATATTCTTAATAAATGCATGCACGATATTATAATCATAACAACTATATTTTTCAAGTCAAGTGTCAATCGAATAACATCAACGGTTGCTAGGGTAATATGCAGACGAGGTCGTTAAGCGGGAGGTTGGGCTATGACACGCCTCCGCCGTGATTCCGTGGAATCCCTGGAGCCGGGAGCAGCTGGTCCAGGTGTCGGATCCAGACACGTCCGTCGTCAATTACAATTTCGTAATGTAGGTTCCCGAGCCGGCGTCTCACTATACCGAACTGCCACTTCTTATCAGATACAGAGTAGCTTCGCGCCTGGACTCTACTGCCTAAGGCGAATTGCTTTATTGTAGTCGGAGTCGGAGCTGGTCGGAGAGGGGACCTTGGAGGCGCACGGATCTTCGCCGTCAGTCTTGTTCTTACTTCTCTCCCGAACATGCGCATGTAGGGAGTATCTCCAGAGCTGCCTGGCGTACCTCGAAGTATCCTCTTAACTTTTAGGATCTTCTGTGTTATCACGCCACTCTCCCCCTCTAATTTGTGCAGTGTTTTTTTGATTGTTTGTACAAATCGTTCCGCTTGACCGTTGGTCGCTGGGTGGTACGGGGCAATGGTCTTATGTACAATGCCATTATTGCTTAAGAAGTTCTGAAATTCTTGTGATGTGAACTGTCTACCATTGTCAGAGACCAAGGTGTAGGGTAATCCGAAAGTATCAAATAATTCGTCTAGTTTTTGAATGCAAAATGAGCTCGTGGTTGTTTTCGTTGGAATGATTTCGACCCATTTAGAGAATGCATCTACTACAATTAGCAGCTGATAACCAGATATAGGGCCCGCGAAGTCTATGTGTATTCTTTGCCATGGGCCTGCAGGGTCTTCCCAGTGATGAATCGGTGCTTTTGGTGGAGCGTTCTGTTCTAGACGACATGTTCGACACGAGTTGACTTTGTCGTCAATATCTTTATCAATATTTTTCCAATATACGAAGCTTCGTGCAAGGAGTTTCATTTTCAAAATTCCAATGTGACCGGTACGTAGTTCCTCTAATATCTGTTGCCGCAATCTATGCGGAATCATTACTCGTGTACCTTTTAGAATGCAATCATTTTGTAATGTCAGTTCGTTATCTTTATATCCAGATTCTCTGAGTGACGCACCTGACTGAAGTATTTGTAGTAAGTTTTGTAATTCAGGGTCTTCTTTGGTTTCTCTGGCGATTGTTTCCGGTGAAATATTTATTGCGTGTATGTGCTTCAATTGGAATACGCAGTGTTGGTCAATCTTGTTGTCATTTATTTTCTCTATCGGGAAGCGAGAGAGGTAGTCTGCATTTGCATTTTTCGTTGAAGTTCTATATTCAATGTTGTAGTCGAATCCGGAGAGGAAGTGCGCATAATGGAATAGTCTCATCGTGCTTAAGGTAGGTAATGTCTGGTGCGGGTGAAAAATAGATGTAAGCGGCTTGTGATCGGTGATAAGGGTGAATTTCCGGCCATAACAGTAGTGAAAGAATTTCTTTAATCCCCAGAAGATGGCTGTCGCTTCCTTGTCAATTTGACTATATTTCTTTTCACTGGTTGTAAGGGATCTAGATGCGAATGCTATGGGACGTTCTGAACCGTCAGGTAATCTGTGACTCAGAACGGCACCAAGGCCCAAGGGTGAGGCATCTGTAGCCAGAATGAGAGCTTTATTTTGATCGAAGTGTATTAATATCCGCTCACTCAGTATTTCTTCCTTAATAGTATTAAAACTTTCTTCACATTTTGTAGTCCAAAGATATTTCGCACCTTTCTTCAATAATTCGTTCAGAGGGTTAGTAATGGATGATAGATTCGGTATAAATTTATTGTAGTAGTTTGCCATGCCTAAAAAGGTTCTTAATTCGTTTACGTTAGTTGGGCGTTGTGCATTTGCAATTGCCTTGACCTTGTCCTGGTTCTTATGTAATCCGTCTTTGTCTATGGTATGCCCTAAGTAATTGATGCTACGTTTGAAGAAGTCACATTTTTCTTTATTGACTCGAAGGTTACTCTCTTTGAGTTTTTGTAAAACTTGTCTAAGTCTGGTGAGGAGCTGTTCTTCAGTCGAGCCTTGAATTATTATATCGTCGAAAAAGCACTTGACGCCTTCGATGCCCATTAACAGCTGGTCCATAAATTTCTGCCAAAGACTAGGGGCTACTTTTACTCCAAACATGAGCCTGTTTACCTTGAAGGTGCCTTTGTGTGTGCTTAGGGTCTGTAGTAGGGCACTTTCTTCATCCATGACCATGTTTAAGTATGCTTGTGTGATATCCAAGGTGCAGAAAAGTTGTCCTCCGTTCATTTCGGCAAGGATGTCTTCAATTATGGGGATTGGGTATTGTTCATCTTTTATTACTTTATTTAAGGTGATTTTGTAATCTGCGCAAAGTCTAATGTTGCCATTGGGCTTCACTATCGGTACGACTGGTGTACCCCATTCGGAGTGATCGATTTTTGTAATGATTCCTTGTTTCTCTAGTCTATCAATTTCTTCATCTACTTTTGCACGTAACGCATACGGTATTCTGCGTGGTTTGATAAATATTGGTTTCGCATCTTCTCTCAGTGTCAGATGACCTCGGACGTTTGGAATTTCGCCCAGGTTTGAATTGAAGACGGTAGAGTCATATTCTTTAAGTAATTTCTCTAGTTTCGGTTCCTTCGAACATGTTTCAACGCTTCTCATGTCAGCAAAATCTACTTTGAATTCTTTCATCCAGCTCCTACCCAAAACCGGTTCAACATCCATGTCAATTATGTACAGTTTTCCATAGAATGTTTGATGTTTGTAAGCGCATTTGACGTAAGCTACGCCGATCGGTTTGAAGGATTGTTTCGTATAGGTTCTAAATGTCGTAGTAGTATTTAATATCTTGTTATTAATTCTTAATTTTTTGTAGTCTTTGAGTGAAATTGCGGACAGTGCAGCTCCAGTGTCATATTCCATGTCAACCTTCTTGCCTTCAATGTCAACAGTAATGATGAATTTGTCTGAATATTCACTTTTAATTAGGTGGATGTCTCCCACGCTTTCGGTGCTGACACTGCTTGTCGAGTGGTTCAGGAGATTCGTTTGATTGCGTTCATGTCGCTGCAAACAAACTCGAGCTATGTGCCCTTCCTTTTGACACTTACGGCATGTACTTTTTATAGCGCCGCACTCATTTGCTTTGTGATCGTCTCTTCCGCAACGGTAGCATTTACCTTTAAGATCTCTAATCGTAATAGGCTTGTTTCGCGGTGGGTGTAGTGGTTGGTTGTGCGCTTGCGAAATTTTGTTGATGTTGTCAGTTGACATTTTTTGAATGGATGTCGACATGGTTAAGTTTTCGCTTTTTCCAGTTTCCATTAATGCCGCAGTATGTATTAATTTGGAGAATGTCATGGTTTCGTTTTCTTGCAATATTTTTGTACGGATGTCTCCATCCTTCAGGCCGCGTATCAATTGTAGTGATAGGAACGAATCAATTGTAGGCTTTTTGCAGTGTAAGCACTTGAACTCGCAGTTGAGTGACAGCTTTTTCAATTCTGAAGCGTAAATGGGGACTGACTCATCGGCTTGTTGTAGACGCGTAATGAAGGTATGTTGGGATGCCCAGATGCTTGGTTTCGGGTCGATGAACTTGTCTAATATATCTGCGATTTCTTCAAATGTTTTATCAAGAGGGTCATCTGGAGAGCATAGGTCGTGGACTCTTTCATGTAAATCCGGGGGTAGTGTTGATAGTAACATGTATACTTTAGTTTTTGGGTTAGTTATATTATTCAGCAGCAAATATACAGTAAGTCTTTTTATAAAGTTCTTGAACGTTTCTTTTTCATGAAAAGGCGTAAAATTGAGCCTCGGTGTTTGTTGTGGTCGTAAGTCTGTACTCGTACCTTCCAAGCTCCGCGTATGTTGTGAAACGGAGACGTACGTTGAAGATGCATCGGTAATTGGTGTAGGGCGTAAGCCGTGCAGTTTCAATTTCAGTTGTAAAATGTTTTCTTCGGTTGTATGTCGTTGCTCTATCTCCGATTCTAAATTTTCTGATTGCGATTCTATGTCACTTTGAATTGTATCGAATTTCTTCTCGTAATTTTCTAAGCTTGTCAGTCTCTGACTTACTTCGAAATCTGTAGTAGGTTGATTTTGTAGTAATTGTTGTTGTAGTTTCGTTAGTTGGCCGCGTATCGAAGCCCGTAGACGGATAAGGCGTTCGATTTCTTCCGCCATCGTCGCCAATTTGTTATATTCTTAATAAATGCATGCACGATATTATAATCATAACAACTATATTTTTCAAGTCAAGTGTCAATCGAATAACATCAACGGTTGCTAGGGTAATATGCAGACGAGGTCGTTAAGCGGGAGGTTGGGCTATGACAATTGTCATTATACAGGGTGGCCATAAAATAAGTGCTTTTCCGCTGCTGGCAAGAAAATGGTTGCTGGAAAAAAAATTACCCTCCCATAGAAAATGGACTAGACAAAATGTATGAAACAGCCAAATTTTTTTTTCGCGATTTCGGGGTTGGTCCCATCGCGGTTCGCGGTTGCTTAGTTCAGTATAATCCCTAAACCTCCCTGGCAACGGGAATGCACTTATTTTTGGCCACCCTGTATATATTATTATTTAATATAACCTTATCTTTAAAACATTTAATTATTCAACTTCCTTGGTGAACTGACTTGAATAAGTTACTTGACTTCGTGGATGAACTTGTCACAATAATTCCATGACATACAGAGGTAAACAATCATTATTTTTTACTCGTCGTTGGTTATATATTATCTCATCACATATACTCTATTGACTACTACCATGCTTATAAAATAAAATACAGAGTGCCAATATAACGTTAAAATAAATTTACTTGCAAATTAAATTGAAAAGTATCAAAATTATTCTTGTCTGCGTTGAAACGCGCTTAGCTTTGCCGGCGCTCGCGTACCGAGCGCTAACGCCATCTATCGAGTGTTATTTCGCAAAATCGGTGAACGCTCTAAGGAATAAGGGCTCTTAATAGTTTCAACTCGTTTTACATTTAACTTGATGTATAGTATACAGGGTGGTTGGAAATTCGCCGTATTCCTTGAAAGGGGTTATTCTGGGTGTGTAATGATCGATATAAAAATAATTAATATATTTTCTGTAGATATAACAACATTTAACGCCTGATACTTTTTTTTTACAGCAAACACGTACATACTAACAAGTATCGTGAGGTTTCCAATTTGAATCGAAAAAAAACATCCAATGTTTAATTTAAAAATATATATATCAATTTTTCTTTGCAAATTGGGTTTTCTTTACCTAATCTAAACTTTATTCCTTTCATTTTATATAGGGGTCACAATTCCAACCTAACCTAACCTAGCTAGTATCCTGGTAGTGGTTTGTTTGTGTAATGGACGCAATCCTATAAACCTAACCTAACCTACTTTTCTGCTAGCGGTTCGTTTTGTGTAGGGGTCGCAGTTGTTAACCTAACCTAACCTAGAATTCTGGTAGCGGTTGGTTTTGTGTAGGGGTCGCAGTTGTTAACCTAACCTAACCTAGAATTCTGGTAGCGGTTGGTTTTGTGTAGGGGTCGCAGTTCTTAACCTTAGCTACCTAGTTATAAATAGCAGTTCGTTATACGTAGAAAGAGTATCGTTTTTTGTAGTGTGTAAATGTGGAATTATATATCTAATACATTATATCAACAAAGGTTATAACTATTCTACTTTAGATGAAATAACTTTATATCATAAATTCGGTATAGGAAATATGCATTATACTTCAAGAATGTTATGCTAAATGTTATTAGATCAATTAATCATTATATAAAATTATAATATATATCATATGAAAATATATTAAGTGTTGTTACATCATTTAATAATTATACTAAAAAAGCGTTATTGCAACTGATATTATAATAAAAATGTTTATAGCCATCGATACGCACCCGGTTATTCTATGGGTGTGTCAAGTCTTCCGCCTGCTCTGCTAGAGTCTGGCTAGCCAAATTTTGTTGACAGATATTTCCTTGTTGTATCACCAATTGTCTATGATTTAAAAAAAGTTAAAAAAGTCTGCTGTCAATTTATGTCATTAATTCAAATTGTTTACGGTTTATAACGCGTTTATTTTAAATAATATTAATAATTACTATACCGAGTGAGGTCCGCAAACTATTATTTTAAGCTCGTAAATAATTACGACAATGTGCGAAGTCGACGTGAAGCGTTGTATAACGAAAAACTGCAATGTTTACAAGTCGTACCCAATTTAGTAGGTTGGTGCTCTATTAATATTTTGATACTTTAAGTACTTGTTCTAACATTTGCCTATTGCTTGTATAAAGTACGTGAATTTATTAATGCCTGAATCTCATAAACAGGACAAGTGTATAATGAAACGGATAAACTAGAAGTTCTGGAAAATATCAATAAAATCTAAACATTTGAACGTAAACATATGTGTTTGTCGTTGACTGTATTTTAAATAGTGGTAGAAATTATGTGAGCTGACTTTGAGTGCACGTAAACGTATATTTAACTTATTTGCATAGGTACGTTACGTGTGCACAGAAAATCAAAAATATTTTCTAGTATCAAAACTATCATTCCTACTACACAAAGTGTGACCAGCCTAAGATTTTTTGAATTTCCCGCCAAGAATTTGTGTAATATTTCAGTAGCCAGACTCTATTATTATTATTATTTTGAAAAGTTTAAGAGAAAATGTCGACATTCGTACTTTTTTGGAAAGCTGAGGAACTGAGGAACTCATTTCTTATTTTTTACGCGAAATGTCATACTTTATTTTAAAGTAATGCCTTAAAATGTTACAAAGTTTGGGGAAAATTACAAAAAATAGTGACTTTAAATCCTTTTTCTTTTTTGGAAAATTTTGGCAACCTTTTTTTATTTCACGTAATCAGTAGTTTATTGGCCATTAGATGAATGTTTTTTTTTTAATGCCAAATTTGAGTAGTTTTTCACAATTACCACTTTTAGTCGAAAGGCGGGTTTTTTAAACTAAAAACTCAAATAACTTGAAAACCAATGAGTTTTGACCCCTGGTTGACTGGACTGGACTGGCTGGCTGGTAATTGCAAATGACCCATAGAATAACCCCTTTCAAGGAATACGGCGAATTTCCAATCAACCTGTAGACACAGAGCTTCGGGTAGGTAATTGTTTTTAGTTTTAATTGATCAGTATTTGGCATCAGCTAATCGTATGTTGAAGCCGATTTGGATACTTAATGCAGTATTACTACTGTATTAGTTGATAACGTTATGTATCTATATATTTTAATTGATATGAAAACTTGTTAAGGGTTAAGCTTGAATTTTCTACCCGGGAAGTCGTAATATTTGCCAGCAGAACATTCTTAGGCCATCATTAAATTCATTGATGTCGTTAATTTCTTTCAGTCTCTAGTTCGACCAAATACCATTGCAAACTGGTAACAACGAAATAACACCATAAATGTCCCCCCTGCCGATTTTTTACAGAACACAACTTAAACAGGATTTCAAGCATTTCACAGTCGAAGGACATCCATCAAACTTGACTGAATTCCGTTACTTTAAATATAGAATATGATCCCACCTGTCCCTTGGAAACTGGTAGAACTAAGTATGGTTAATTAGTAGCCGCCACATTGTTTGTGTCGAGCAGAATGGTGTCGACCGTCGCCCGGCTAGCACGTAACGCAATCGATCATACGCTCTGCATAAAGAGCTCGATTTGATTCGATTCTAACTCTTTGAGAATACACCCTCAACTCTTTTTATTCGAAAATAGGACCCAAGTTTTGAAAATAGAACGCGCGAAATCACACTGAACTTTTTTTCTGTTTGCGGCCAGTGCTTTTAGACATTTTAAAAAGTTTTAGTGTTTTTTTTTATTAGTGGTCATGACTCCAGTTGGACTTCTGTTTAAAGTGAACAGGTGAGTTGGCACGGCGCGGCGGTGTTCATGATTCGTGCAATAAGTATGCATGCCTTGCCTATGTATGGTGGTTTGAGATGTATGGGCGTGCTTGTTTCTATGCCGGTTGTGGTTTTAGTAAATAGGTGCCAGTTGAGATGTTGCATTAGGATGAATACCTATGTTTGTGTATAGGTTGTTTGTTTTCAGAATTATTGTTATCATTCTTATATTGGTATCCGTATTTTTAAACGTCTTATAAGGTAAAATTATTATTTGCATATATCAGAATCATATTATCCTCCTTGCTTCATCTTCTAAAATAAAAATAAACGTTTATTATAAAAAAAAAACAATTTATAAAATGTATAATTTATTTTGTAAACTAATAAAATGAATGGGTGTAATCACAAAATGTAGTTAGTGACTTACTTTTGATCGAATTTTGCTCCATATGTTCTGTACGTATCGTACATATTATTCTGGTAAGCCATCTTTGCCAGTAAAATAAGTTTTTGGCAAAAGAATAATTTTTGGTACAAGCTTTTATCGCTGACTGTACTTTTCTTACGACAGACAACTAATACTCATGGAGACTCTAAAAACCCGAAACACAATTAGGTTGCGTTGTTTCATCACAGAGTTCCTATGGCCAACTCCTGTCTTCATCATCAGATCAGCTCGATGGTACCATAATATAGCATTGTCATGCGATTTATACATGCATGCAAAATTTCAGCTCAATCGGAAACCGGGAAGTGGATCAACTTTAACTTGATTTGATTACACACAGACAGACAGACAACGGTCACGTGAAACTAAATAAAAGCTTGTAAAAAGGATCCAATTTGAAAAACGAAGGATTTTTTAATTCCTATTCATGCTATCTCCCATACATACAAATATTTTGAATTTTGAGCCTTCTTTTGAGCCAACTGACAACGAAGCCCACTTTGAACCCCAGATTATAGGTAGATATTGAAATTAGATTCGAAGCCACAGCCACAACCAGTACCTAAATAATAAAATTGAATTGATGATGACCAAATGCCCCGGTGGGTGGGTGTATTAACATTTAAAAAATACAGACAGGCAATGAGATTTCATAATGTTCCATTCTTTTAATTTATTGTATACTTACACTAAAATAAAAGCTACCTACATAGTCATAAACTAAGCAGTCACGTCGACTCGAGTTTACTGGCTTTTTGGGACAGACGGACGGACGGACACTGCGGACAGACATGACAAAGTGAGATTAATGTCCGTCGGATCTCGGCATAAATTTACATCTCATCTGTAAAGTTCAAATCGAACCCAACTTATGCGTTATTCAATGGCAGATGGCGGTTCAACTATATGTGGACTATATTTAGTAGGTATTTTTATAACATTGTTACAATACCATCAAAATGTTACTTCACAAGGCTAATAAACCATGTAAATTCAATGTAAAAGACTACTTACAATCAGCTAGCCTTCACACACGACTTCGTCTGCCTAAAACTGTTTTAATTAAAGTAAACATCCTTTCTTATTACATTGCTCTACCTATATACAACATTTGAAGATTATGCATACTTTAAATTTCAGCGTTATGATCTTCTATATGACTTTATAAGTATTATTGTAACTATTGTAAGATATACCCAGGTGTTGTGCTGGTGCACATAGCTAATAGGAGATATGAGATAAATAATAGGAACTTTATCATTCAAAACTTCCTAGTTTACTCCTTTAGTCCGTTAAACCAGGTAGCGCCAGTAGCATTTCGTTCGTGCCTTGATCTTTATACTTACTCGTATAAATTATATCAAGTGCACAAATGTCACCGTGTAAGTACGTGTCCATAATTACCGCAATATTTACATAATCTGACGCTCTGTATGAGTGGAGAGAGTGGTGACTGTCGGCTATATGAGCGATGTTCGGACTTTACAATTTGTCAATTCACACGAACCTAGCCGCCGCCGCCGCCATACAATCGAAGTCACGCTCTCATTTTACAGCGACATTCTGAAAAAACATGAAATTTAACATGAACATTTGTAGCATATATCTATGTCTGCTACTAGTCTTCATTGCTAAAAGCTTAGAGCAAAGAAATAAGAGTGAGCATTAGAAGATTTGGAAGTTTTACATAAGTACCTACCTACCTACAAAAGTTTTATTCTTAAGCTACGAATTTAGGAAGCGGCTTTTTGGTGGCGGATTCGTAAGACTCTTAAATATTTGATATTGTTATGATGCGACTTGCAGTACATCTCGCACATCAATCAGTGCGAGCGATCGTATCATATCTAATATCAAATCATTAACAGATATTAAAACCAGAATGCCGCTTACATCGATCGCGTGGAAATGTGAAATTAATCACCCGCTAACATTAGATCAATATCTGATTGCGAGTGATGACTTTATAGTTGATATAACGACTTGTGTAAGTTGGAAGCCGGCAAGTGCGCGCCTGGTCGCGTCGCGTCGCGTCGCGTCGCGCACAACAAAGTTATTAAGTCAATGTGAGGAAGACCTAACCAAAAATTGTAAACGCCCGTCTACCGCATACCGCATATTGACTTGATACATTTTCTTATAAAGTTTTCCCCTGACTGTCTCACTTTTTTTGAAGTGAAAACTTCTTTAGCGGCGCTGTGCACTTTTAGAGGTGGGGAAAAAAATGTTAAACTCCAGACAGCGTAAGGAGTAAGGCGTAAGGCGTAACCCTCTCTTTCTACCGCGCGGCGAAAATGTATGCCTGAGCCTGCTACTGTTTCGTTTAGGCGGCGCAGGGCGCTTGCGTGACGTCACGTGTACGTGTGACGGACAATCGGGACAATGTCATTATGTTTTTCTTTTTTGATTTAAATGCCATCTAGTGAGTTTCCCTCAAACTGGTATTAATATAACTGTAGTACTCACAGTGATGTGCTTAGGGGTTTCAAGTAATGCGACGAAATAACGCTAGATGGCGTTAACCTCAATAATACATAGTGCTGCAGACATTTTGCACTAGATAGCGCTGTTATTAATATTTTGAGTTACAACGTCGTTGAGTTTTCACTTCTGCCGGCACTCCCGGAGTGCAACCCGTTGTTTTTTAGCCTACTTTGGTGTCCCATTGCTGGGCAAAGGCATCCCCTCGTTTTCTCCACTCGACCCTGTTATCGGCATAAATTTTCTCACCATTTGGGGTAGAATGCGTCCAAGTCGTCCCGCCATCTCCTTTTCGGTCTGCCTGAACATTATGTTTAACTTTATAAAAATACAATAAAAACAAGAAAAATATGATTTTTTATTTGGGGGTCAGCCTTAGCTTTTCATTTAATTTTATTTATATTAGGCATTTGTTGTTATAGTTAGACAATAGAAACTAAGAAATATTCAACATTTATTAGGAGGCTTAGTACCTACTATGGTTCTGTTTGTCACCCTTCGGGTACGGAACCCTAAAAATGAAATTTAATTAGTTAACAATCAGTATGGAACATACGTGTTTGTGGTTTTGCCATAACAAGCATTTCTAGTATAACGTATACTTACTACTAGCGACGTGACGAATTTTAATCGATTGAATCGATTAATCGCAGAAAAACCGGCCACACTTCTCTGCTGGGCGCCAGTGATTAGTTATTGCTGCAAGTGTAACAAGTAACCCAGTAAAATTAAATCAATCGTAAATAATTTATTAAGGTATTTAAGTAGTTATTGGTTACTTGCTGTTATGATATGTAGGTCAGTAGTACGTACATAATTTAACATTTAACTGTCTTACAAGAAAGTAGAAACAACTGTCAATTTATGAAATGTAATTAAATTCAATAATTACAGTGAAATATTATTAGGTTTCGATATGTATTATGTATACCATCTCATCTGTTGTTTCAATTATGTTTTAATACTAAGTATGTACTTAAAGTTTCCATTTTAATGGATTTGCAAATATGTGTGTGTTTTTTTTAGTTATTAGCGGGTTGGTCCACAAATACGTTTAATTTATTTTTTTCTGTGGCATGACTGTTCCATCAGGCGATTCGTTTGCTCGTTTGCCTCCTATAAGTATAAAAAAATCTACAAATGGAGGTATCAAACCTTGCCTAACCAATACAGACATTAGCTAACTTGTCAAAAATCACGCAAATATGTCTGGCGTGATAACCGACCCATCCATTACGGCGAGTTATGTGTTACGTGCTCATTAGGTACTGTAGGTGTTTCCTTTCCGTCCGTGTGTGCTATTGCTGTGTAATCGTGGAGGTGGCCTGGAAGTGGGTTCCGGGAACGGCTGCTATTTATCTTTAATGCTACGTTTGGCTATAGCCTATAGGAAGCTTTGCTGAAAATAATTACATACGTTGATGGATATACGGATGAATTTCTGTGTTGCAAGAAAATTTATTGTGTAATAATTATAGGTACAATTACACTTCAATTATAATAATTAAGTAAACCATAAGTTTCCTTGCAACACAGAATGTTGAATTTTTCTTTCCGCCGCCGGTTAAGTGCGGATTCAGGTCGTCTCTCCTGAATGTCTCTTTAATCTCAGTATATTGAATGAAAAGGGATATAAAACCTAGTTGTCTCATTGATCCCTTGTTCTTGTAAAGCGTCTAGGTGCTTTTCTTATAATTTCAGGAAAATTTCAAAGGAATTTAATGAAAATTTCATTTTAGAAACGGAACATTTCGATCTCCATACAAAAATATGAGAAGTTTCTGAAAATTTTCAAAGTGGAATTTTCCGCTATACTTAACACATTCGTACAAGAAGTTGTTGTTAAGCTGTTGTTGATGAGTGTGGTGAGCCGGTCGCAGTAACCGAGCCGGCTGGGAACCAACCAGCCACGCCGCATACTATCTACATAGCTACGCAAGCAGACGGTACACTTAGGACTGCTCTGAAAGTTAATCTAGTATTTTGGAATATGATGTAGGTACTGATTATTAACCACATTTGGTTATGTGGCTAATATTGCCCCACATGTGCAATGCTTAGTTTGGGTGCAATATTATACCTATTAGGTGGGTCCATTTCGTGATGCGCATTTAATGTTCTGTTCTTCTGCTTTTGTTGTCTGTACATATTCGTACATGTTTGTGACTGTCACGAATAGATGTCTTTTATCTTTATCAATATTGACTTTTCGTACCGCGGTGGCAGCCATTTTGATGACGTCATTACGCGGGACATGTAAGATATCAGCCGGTCTAGCCAAGGTTACAATCGCTATCGCTTCGACAACGAAAAGCTTTATGTCTCTCTATCACTCTTCCACATTAGTGCGACAGTGACAGTTGCGTTTCGATCGCTACGGAGCGTAAGCGATTGGCATCTTGGCTACGCGGCCAGGTTCACCTGCTCGTCTGTATACGCCTATACATGCACCAATGTCTCCCGGCAGTTTTGCAAACACATACTTACAAAAAGTTGGTGACGGTTATCGCAACTGACTGAACTGTTTTCCCACAAGGGAGCGTACTATGTAGTTGTAGAACCACTGGCAGTGCGTGCGCTGTGCCGTGCGCGTACGCATGATGGTCTATTTGTATTGATATCGCGTTACTCCCTGTTTGATTTCATGCCCATGCCATGACTAGAGAAAGCGTCAACTCTGCATTTTACACAATTAAATTAAATAGGCGTTCTACTTTGATTGATCAAATACGTTTTGGTTAATCACCTTTTAAACGGAAAGCTAATGTTGCTCTATAAATTGCAAACCTATTTCCGTAGCCTAGTTCTTAGACCATTTTTGCCTGCCTGTGTAATCTATGAAATATATATGTGTAATATATCAAATAGCCAGCAACAGTACCTAAAAAGCACCAGGTTAAAAACTTGAAAGAGATATGATTTAATCAATTCACCATCGTCATAATTTTAAGAGCCTGGCTCTTATCGGTGGCCGGAGTAATATCGCTATTCTGTTCTTCTCTGTCACTGTTTTGAGCTGCTGATATGTCACTACGTTGACTTCCTCTTATGATTTACTCTTCCGAGTTTCTTGCTGGGAATTGTCCCAATAGTTGCAACCTTCATTCTTAACTCCAAGTAAATGAGGTATTAACAGTGTCATGTATTTGAATTGGGCTGTAATACACTACCTTACACGCTTTTGGGTTGTGTAGGTTAAAAATTTACACCTTACTAAGGTACGAGTACCTATATATGCACCTCTCGAGTCGGATGATGGTCCCTATGACAGTTCCTTAAAGGCCATAATTAAAAAAAAATATTGAAGTAATAGCTTTTACCGTCTTTTTATTACTTAAATGTTACATATTTTAATAAATTCATGAGCTCATCTCCCAAAAAATGTCTAGGGTCAGTTGTTCTACATTGAAACAATCGGACACAGTGTAACTTTGCGATATCTCGGAAACTAGGTGTTACCAGCTAGTGCCGTCTGTCAAGCAAGGGCAGGCTCAGGGACCCCCAGCACCTCCCCAAAACACGAGCGCTCCTCGGAGAAGGAGCACGCTGCTACGAGCATTATTGTGAATTCGTGCAACAAAAGTAAATTTTTTCATTTAAGTTTCGCAATTTTTTACCAAGATAAAGACTCGAGTTTGGCGTTTTTTAAGTTTTTGTTATGTTCTATGTGTATTAAAGTTTATTTGGAGCTAAATATTTTTAAATTTCTTTCACTCTTTGGTGCAGTTTTTATTAATTGATTAAAAAAACACCCCCTAGTCTCACAATGAAACATTTTTATGTAGTATACAATGAAACATGATGTTCACTGAACACCAGTACCAGCACACAATGAAACAAACTCATTATTTTTTAAAATAATTAAAACCTATGTGCTAAATTTGTGAAAGTAAAATACCATGAAAATTGGTAATAATTTGTCTATCATATGACAAAATATAAGATACTTAACTTTAGGAATGGCTGAGATAGGATGGCTTATATGATGAATGTTTCATTGATGGCAAGGTTAAGGACACATGTCTTACATTGAAACAGTTGTGTATAAACACTATGTTGCAAGAAAGTGTATGAAATCAAGCACGGAGATGTTCAAAACCCTCCCGCGTCTACCTAGTTGGCAATCATGCTCCGTGGACATAAAAGGCGCCTTTTTCGCAGCATGCCGTACCTGCCGACCAGATTTTCGATTCACAATGAAACTCAGGTGTGTGTACAATGAAACAAGTCTTTCGCTTTTAGATATTTCAGCAATCTTATAATGATTCCATATGTCGGAAACCTTTTAAATAACTAATTTCAGCCTACCACTATTTTCTCCTTTCCTTTCTCATTAATTGAGTGAAAGCATATATGTATTAATGTCACTTATTTATTACACCGTTTCAATGTTTATTAACGATGTTTCATGGTAGACTATAATTATTACATTGGTTTCACTGTAAAAATCAGAGTGTTTCATTGAAAACATGCACAAGTACACAATGAAACAAAACTCATTTTTCAAAAAAAGGCTTATAACATAGGAACTGTTACAGATAAGTAGAAACCAAGAATGCCATATGATAGCCAACGAAATTCATACGAAATGTCACACTCATAACTTTAAAAACACCAGAGATAGAAAGGCTTGAACTTTTAGTGTTTCATTGATCAACAAGTTACCCTACTTAGGGGTCATCCATTAATTACGTCACACGTTTAGGGGGAGGGAGGGGGTCAAGAAAATGTGACATATTGTGACATGGGGGAGGGGGGAGACACAAACTTTGTGACGTCACTTTAACTTCATCAGTAACCGAAAATTTTTTTTTAATTATTTTATTCGCTGTACATTTATACTGGGTCAAGCAGATCTTGTCAGTAGAAAAAGGCGGCAAATTTGAAAAATGTAGGCGCGAAAGGATATCGTCCCATAGAAAATTTGAATTTCGCGCCTTTTTCTACTGACAAGATTTGCTTGACCATCTATAAATAACAAGTTTTTAAAACGATAATCGTTTTTATTCTTTTAATTTTCTTTCCTAAGCAGTTTTGGGTTATAAAATTACTAATATTTATATCGTCAAAAATATTTTGATAAAATATTAATAATACTTAGGTACTTACTTAATTCGATTTGGCGATTTCGTAGAAAAAATGTGACGTCACACTAGGGGGGAGGGGTTTGCCAAATGTGACCAAATGTGACAAGGGGGGGGGGGGAGGGGTCAAAAAACCTAGAAATTCGTGTGATGTAATTAATGGATGACCCCTTACATTTTACGTGACAGCTACACCATATAAAAATGAACTATCATTCGACGCGAGGGGTATAATAGGTGCATTGGCGACATATGTACCTGTTATGTCTCCAAACTGTCAACGCATCCACTACATATTAAGAGAAGCCAAAACAAATCTGATGACAACTCAACGCATTGTGTACGAGGTTAGCGTCCACGTAACGTGACCGCATACCTGCAGCCCATGCATATGCATGCGACATGCTGTTCACTGGGTTACAACTACCGGCGCCGAGAAACTTGTTTTTCGACAAAAAGTAACACCTTGCTTGACTTATTTCGACTAGTTTCCTAACCAGTCAAAGCAGCTATTTTTTTATGAAACCTTAAAAATTATTTGTTAGAGCCGAGGATCCTCTTTGGGCCACTGAGTTAGTTGGTTAAGTTATGTTGATATTACCGTAAAATGGGGTGAGTTGGGTGAAATTTGACTTTCAAACCTCGATAAAATTTTATTTTTACGTGTGAAAACTGAATGGTGTACATAATAAGTGGTTCGGACGTTTGTATTTTAGTTTGTATTTTATTTTGGGTAGTTCCATTTCATAACTTTGACGATAAAGAGGAAAACCCACCTCACCCCGTAGTGCCTCGTATTTGGGGTGAGAGGGTTTTTCATACAAAGGTGATTTTGGAAGATTGTTGGATCGATTTTTTTTTATTATGAATATTACTATAGCTCCATTTTAAATTGGAATACATTATTTTTGTAGCAGTAGCCTTAAAAACCCATCTCACCCCCCTCTCAATCCTTCTCTCCCCATTCATAACCCATAGCTCCCCGCGAAACCTACTCACCCCGTTTTACGGTACTGTACTGGGGAAAATAGATAGAACTAGGAACGGAGTTTCTTTTGCATCGATAAGAGCATACAGCCCATAATACATAGCAGGTATATAGAGGAAATGACGGAATCCTAGAAGTCTGAAGCGACACGGGTACAGTTGGTTACTGCATCTTTGCATTTATATCTCATTCACCATGATCTCTTATGCAAAGATTTTGCCCACAATATTTGTATGTAAGTTGTTTAACATTACCAGAACAGCTTAGGCATTAGCAATTAGCATGGCCATTGGCCACAGTTAACTCACAAGTCATAATATATACCTTATCGCAAAAACACAAGATCTATAGGTACATGGTCAGTGAAGACTTTTGCTGTCAGTACAGTCAGCATTAATAGTAACGGATAAAACAACGTATACTCTGCCAAATACAGATATATTTTTACAGTTCGCGAACAAAAGAATCTGTCACAGTCTAATCGTTTTACATATACTTAGAGATATCTTTTTTGCTAAGTTATTTTATTAGAGAATGGTAAGCTCATGTGGGGAAAGAGAAACATAAGTTTATTTTCTCAAACATGCAATGAAATATTGATATTATGTTCTTCTTATTAGGCTGGCAAGTATCACGTCTCGGGCGCGGCCAGACGAGAGGTATTTAATGAAATTTCATACAAAGTTGCAGGCCTAGGCCGGGAAGTGGCTCTTTTTTAATTTCCATTTCACAGATATTTGTGACACAGCATCAGCATGGCATTGAGCCATTAAGAAAAAACTATAGGCAGTATTTGCTTTATGGTACGTTTTTCATCGTTAGAGGGTTGTATCTCCTATACCGTGCGTCGTAGAGCAAAAATAATCTAATTTTCATTCCCCTTAAAGGAACCCCTAATTAATATTAAGAAAAAAAACAAGGAACAACAAAAAAGAACAAAAAAATCTTTAGAGGGCTGCATCTTCTAAACCGTGCGTCGTAGCGCAAAAATAATTAAGTTTTCATTCTCCTTTAAGCAACCCCTAATTAATATTAAAAAAAAATCTTTATAGGGCTGTATCTCCTAAATCGTGCGTCGTACCGCAAAAATAATAAAATTCCCCTTAAGGGAATTTTATTCCCCCCTTCCCATTAGGACATGAAACAATCATCATCATCATCATATTTTTGTTATTATTTCATTTCCAGTTTGAGAAAAACACTTTACAAATCTCGGCGTGAAAAGGGGTTGTCGGCCTCATAATAACTATCGGCCCTCAACGTTCGGCCGTCTATTCTATTCGGCCCTATTCCCCTTACTTCCCGGCCTCTATAGTAATGTACTATGTATTTGCTAGAGGCAAGAGAAACGAGGATTCCTTACAGCAAGTGTTTCTCTTACCCCATCTAACCTTAGGGAAGTTACTTTTGATGCTGACTATACCATCTTGGATACATTTAACTCACAATACATAATATACCGTATTGCACAGACATACGGTCTATCAAAAGTGATTCGTGTTGTGCAGTGATTGCAACGCTTGACCCCGCGTTGTATCTCATTGGCACAAATAGCTGGCTCCGGCTATCTTTAGTTTAGCCATTACAATGCAAAGGGAATCGTAAACTTTAAGCACTACAAGCCTTCTAACCTATGGCGTAATTTCTCGAAGGCAGTTATCATACTGACGCCACACGGTTGCGGTGCCAGTGTGAAGGTTTCCTAAGAATGTATAGTCCGAAGACAAATCCTTTATAATTTCAGGATTTTCTACACAGCACAGAACTTGGCACCCATATAGATCTCAATTCTTTTGGCGGCGAGTCAACAACGACACATATTTTTAATATTGAATTTGGGTCTCATTTCACGTTTATGTTTTTGTTGGGATACACTTAAATACTTTGGTGAATAGGTAGAAAACATAAATGCTCGTTTAAACTGTTTAAAAATAATTATCCTTATTTGTAGAAGTTTAAACTTTATAAAACGAACGGTATTTAATTATTAAGCAAACAAATAATATAATACTGTTTATTTTTTATCAAAATCAATAGAAATAATGAATTATTAATTTATATACATTTAGTTCCACACGGCGACGAAGATAATTAAATAATCAACGCACTATGATTAATTGCTCGATTATTAGAACCGCTACTAAATTATGCGGCTCGGTAATTAGTCTTTGTCGTTTGATTAGAAACCAGCGCACGCGCATTATCATGGGTAATTACCAACAACATAATCTCCTATTGGCTATTCCTGTCCTACGCTAGTCTATACCCTGTCTAACATCTTACCCACAATCTAAAACATACTCTATAAACGGTTAACTTAAAGTTTAGAATCGCTTGGCGCGTGCTAAGCTCATAAATACAATGTGGGTATAAAGCAAGGAGATTTTTTCTCAATCATTCGTAATTAGTCGACAATGCGCAGAAAATATACTGTTCTTCTCATTGCTTAAGCCTTATCACTAAAACCAATATTAATTGATCTTAAGAATAGTCACAATCATGTACAGTGAGAGTTCATACAATACTGGTTTGTGTAAAGAGAGTACCATTGACATGAACAGTGGATGCGTGTGTGGATGGTTGGGGGCGTTTTTGCGCATCTCGAACGTTACCGGAACAGTTTTGTTTAATAACCAGTATAATCGACGCAGTGGATCGTGAACGCTGATTTATTGAGGTTTAATGATAGATTTGGTGACAGAGTTTTCCATGTTTATCGACTCGAATGGAGAAGATTGTGGTTTTTCAATTATCGAGTCCAAAGAAGATTATAGTTTTCTATACGGTTAATTTGGCCTATGCCTATTGTATCCTTCTCATCTCAGTGTTTTCCCATTTGCTTCCGAAAGGAGTTCGGGATTTGCTTTTTGGTAACATAATGGGTTTTTATTAAAGCTACTGCCGTCTAACGTTCCAAGTGTTCCAACCCAGAGAGGCTACGCTATTAGAAACAATTGGTAAATATTAGCCTATTAGCCCTGTTTCCTCACAATAATTTTCTTCATCGAAGAGAAAATAGTTAAAAGACTTAAATATCAAATAATATTTCGTACAAAAATGTCAAGAATCGCATATAGGGGCCGGGGTTCGACTTCGAACCCACAAATCCCACAATCTCCATTTTAGAAGCTTTTGCCTTACCAGGCCAGGCCGCAAGCGTTTGCCTTATCGTATTTAATTTAAACTGATTTTGTAAATTACGATATCCTGATTATCTGGTCTTGCCCTGCAGCCGTCATAGGTTTGAAAAAATTGTCCATTCTTACACAAAATTAAATTATAACGGTCAGTATATTGTGGTCTGCAGTTTAGGTCTTCAGTAGACTGCATGACCATGAATGTTATCTAATGGAAACATTGATCCGAAGAATTCGTACCTAAAGCTGTAAAATAAAACTGTATGCGTGTTAATAAAACTTTATAACACTGGTTTAAAATCGCAATACCGACGAAAATCAAAGTTCTTTGTGTTTGTCTATTAGATATTGCCCGATTCGAACTTTACGATACGTCAAGATCTATTAATTGACGTATCTTAAAGTTCGAATCGGGCCGTTTGTATCTACATCTATGTACCTATGTTATATTTATACGTTTTGATAAATGATCATAACAATAGAGCTTTAATTTGGCAAGACAGTGAATAAGACATTTTTAAATAAAGTTCTGACTGCGCAGTGCTATTATCCACATTACTTAATAATTATTAGATGAATCCACCAATGACGATGAAATAATTGTGAAATTTAGTGTTTCTTATCAAATTTAGTAGGTATTTGCATATAAACCCCCAACTGACCGATTTTAAAGACGTTTCAAAATTTTCAAATAACAAAAAACTGTATGTAAACCACCCACAAATATAGATAGGTCAATTCCAATAAGTATTGATTATTCCCTTATGACTGAGGAAATTGATCCAAATTTCGAACGTATTGTGTGGAACGTTGCCATAGGCTTCCTGTCAGTGGAGTTTTCTACAATAGAGTAGCAGTTTTGTTTTGTCCTTCAGTTGATCTCTACATCCTGGTATTAGACTTGCCAAATCTCTTCAGGTTGGATATATTAATGTGCCAATTAAAGTCCAAAGCATTCAAGATATTCACATACATTAACCTCCTTTCAGCGGCGGGCGGATAAAAAGAGGAATAGCGAACATTTTGTTCGTGCGTCTTTCACAAATGCCGTCCATCTTCTATTGGCATAGCGCGCACGCGCATATCCACGCGTTTCGTCAGATAGCGGCAACATTTTTAATTAAAGCAATATTAATATGAATTTCTGCAATTGAAGTAACTATTATTCATTACTAAGACAGAACAATTCAATTATTCCGAAAAAATAAGTTTATTACTTACATTATTGGATTTTGCACGATATTGAAGTCACAAGTTTCCACGCATAGAGTTACACAAAGCTAAGAAGGCAGCGATTTCGATAGTCTACTATTATTTTTTATTCAATAAAGCCCAGTATGGAATGCCTTTGGATGGAATGTTAGATGACAGACGCTTTCGCAAAAATGAGTGCAGCCTACGCTTATTCTTGTTATTCGTTCCCAAGCGGCCCTCAGGTTTCCATGAGCCATTGCAAAAGGCCGGTACAACGCCAGGATGATGATGATGATGTCTGTAACGTCATTCATCATACGAACGCATATTTAATCCATACCTCGACGGGTATTCGCCTCCACAGTCTAGCTAGGGGCGCACGCGCAGGTGCCGGAACCCGCGGCGTCCGTCCGTCCGTCTGTCTGCGTGTTGCGTCCGATGTAATTGTTATCTACTACTCATTAATGGTACAGTCGGCTACTGAAGCGCCCAACTTTAATAAGCGTAGCTCGTGGTCGTGTATAATTTATAACTAAGTAATTAAGCTGAAAACTCTAAAATTAATTGAAATATGTAAATTAATGAAAAGATAAGTTAATTTAGAAACTGCTCACACAATCTCACGAGAATAGAGAAAAGAGAACAGCCGTACAGCTGCCGAATAGTAACACGAAAGCAGTTATGCCCAAGCTGAAACGTAAACGGTTCGCTTGCGCCTTGTGCTCGCTCGGTCAAAATGATGATGGAAGTTCAAGAGAGATTTACAAAGCCTTAAAACCCTACGCAACACAGTAGCCACTTACCTTGTAAAATGTACTCGCGAGCAGCCGTCAAGTTACCGGTGCCTACGCAACATTTTATGATGTATTGTTTACGTTCTTAGTGAGCAAAGGGTGTATCTGCGCGGTGACATCGCTTCAAGTATGTCTGTTTGTCACACAGAAGCTAACATAACTTCATAGCCTAAACCGTGCCTAAGTCAGGGTGAACGGCGTCATTGTTTATTTTCTAACAGCTTTATAATGAACCCTTTAACTGGCGTAAAGGTGTTAGAAATTACGCTTAATTGAAAAAAAGTTGGTTGTACTATTGTAAAAATTCGTGAGCAGGGTTCGTTGGATAACTAAGTATATGAATTGAACCGTGATTCCGTTTTTTTAAGAAATGGCTTGAGCCCAATAATATGTAATTGTGTCAGCGGCAGTACCACCTGGCATCGATTAATATGCCGTCAGTGCGTCAAGCGGCAGCGCGTGCGATAACGACGATCACCGAGATCCAATCATTATTGCTATTAATTGTCCACGTCCATCTATACTTACTCACTTCGCTAGAGGATGTGATGCACAACTATCTACTTACTAGTAGAGAATGTAGAAATACAATTAATATAATTGTAGAGAAGTTATATACCTACCTATGATTAATTTGTATAAAAGAAATAAAATGATTTTACCATTTAAAAAAATTTGGAGAAAACAATTGAATTTTTTTCGATCCCGTGATTTTATGAAATGTCAATTAAGTACTTTTTTTAAATTGGACGCCATTTCAAATTGTTGAATATTTAGTCATTGATCAGTGTTGAAAAAAAAACAACGGGTTGCACTCCGGTAGTGCCGGCAGAACTGAAAACTCAATGAATGTCTGCAGCACTATGTATAATTGAGGTTAACGCCATCTAGCGTTATTTCGTCGCATTACTTGAAACCCCTAAGCACATCACTGTCAGTACTACAGTTATATTAGTACCAGTTTGAGGGAAACTCACTAGGTGGCATTTAAATCAATAAGTAAAGAAAAACTCACTGTAACAGTGTCCGTCACACGTGACGTCACGTCTTACGTCTTACGGTCACGTGACACCTGTTACGAGTTTGTCATTTTTTCCCCGTCACAAAAAGTGCACAGCGCCGCTAAAGAAGTTTTCGCTCGGTGCCATATTGTAACATTTGTAACTGAAATGAAATGAAATGGAAAACTTGTTTCATGAAAATTAAAAAAAACTTATTGCGCATCAATAGACAAGTCATAAGACCCCACAAAGACCCTGAGTAACATGATTAGTTTAATTTTCAATGGGAAATAAGTGGGTATACCTACCTAACTGCAGGACAATGATTAATATTTAATTGGTGTAATATTTGTTTGTTACAGTGAGGGCCTGTTCACGTGCCCCGTGAATGCCTCCCCCGTCGACTACGCTAAGGTAAGTCAATTTATACAATGATTGAATTACATACAACTAGTACTCGCCATATATTTTGAATGTCATACTACTTAAATTAAGTTTCAGAACATTTTTTGTTGTCGATTTTATTTCGTCAGATTTTGATAAAATTTTGAAGGGCTTCTCATTTTGGGCGAATTAAACACGAAATACCAATTTGGGAGTTGGGACAGCAAAAATGTACTTATGTAATATATCCGTTGAGTTTTGAAAACATCATACGTTTTCGTAACTTAGAGGAAATTTTTTAGGACTTACGGTGAACCTATCTAACCACCAAATTTTATTAAAATCTGACGTCAAAGAAAAACTAAAACAAAAAGATGGCCCTTAACAAAAACAGTAACTTACGTTACCTACCGACTTAATGTAATGATATCTGTGATGACTGATAAATTCAATTAGGTAGACGAAATTGCGCCCGCGCGGGTGGTCGCCCGTTGCCCTTGCGGTGCCGCCAGCTGCCGCGAGATGGCGCGCAACACAACAACAATAACCGCCCAAAACCACCGCTTCTGTACCACTTGCTTTATTGCTCGTAAAGGGGTAATTACATACATCCTTTTTCAAAACAGTTTGTGATTAGAAGGACAGAGAAAGTTATATGTTGTGTCCGGCGAAACGAGAGTTATGAAATCAATTCGTCGTTTTCTCCATTGCTGAAGGTCGTGTCCATCCTGTAGCGCTTTGGTGACCTATGTCACCAGTTGTCTCCATTCTGTCCTGTCCTCAGCTTTCTTCATGGTGGTCGTTACTGGGAGGCCAGTCAGGGTAGCAACCTGGTCTGTCCACCGGCTGGGAGATCGGTTAGGTCGTTTTCCATCTACTTTTCCGACCACCGCCAACACCAACCAGTTATTCTAAGTTCTCAGGTTCTCTGCGGGCTCCGCCTATGCCCAAAATATCTAAGAACTCTTTGGTGCTACCAAAATGGAGAGATGTAATATTTAGCCCCCAAAACCACCACTCTCAGTCCAATCGCATTTACTGGTCGTAAACAAACAGTTGGCGTTGTTTGAGTTACGTAAACACTGTTTAATGATTGTAACTGTTCGAGTCGAGTGTGAAGATAAAGTAGGTAGCAAATGAAATAAACATGAAGTTTGGTCTTTCATAGATTGTCAGAATCGGAACCAGACATTTATTGATAAAAACTGTTTAGGAGAAGACAGAAAACCTCAAGAGCTCAGACGAGGACACAGGGTATTTTTTTCACAATTTTCTTATAGGTCGTAAAACTTCTCATTCGCACTTGCATGGTCGTAGCAAGAGTGAAAGGATTAATTAAAAAAAAATAGTGACTAATAGCTTAACAATATGCAGGTTGGTGTATCGTTTTAAGGAATTCTTATTTATAATTATCTATTATTTCACCTCGATCGTCACTTTGATTTGCGAATGTAGTATAGGCTTTTCTACTGACAGTAACATACAAATTACGAGTACGAACGGTATTCCATCAGCGAACAGGGGTACACTACACACGCGCGCTTTTTGCCGGCTGGTGGCGTGGCGTGCGAACCGGCGGAATCCAAATCTGAATCCCCAATCCCCTGAATAATGCAACGTTTCCGAGCGAGCTGCCGCTCTCAGATGATGAAGGCGGTGTCATCGGCTTTTACGACTACATTTATCATTGGCGCAGTTGGCTGATTTATTGTAAAACCTATTGTAAAGACATAGGGTCCTCTGATGGTCAGCTAATGATATTGTCGATGTTAGTGCAATGATTAATACAATCATTGATTATTTGCCTTACTGCAACCGGCCCGTTGATGTTTAGTTAAGGGTGTAATTACAGCGAGTTGTTGTGCATTATGGACGTTGTTTTTCGTGCGCTCTAATCTTAATCGCCGTCGGCTGGCTAGGTGGAACTTGCTCCTGAATACCCTACTCCTACTGCACGTGTGACGTTGTCCAGCCGCGTTGAACGTCTTGCCGAGTCACGTAGGAGAGCTTAGGTCTCTCTTTTCGTAACTAGCGTGTTACGTGTAAGGTTGTTATTCGGTCGATATCTTCTGATTTATTTCCGCTATTATTGAAGATAAAACGTCAAGATGACCTTCTTCCAGCAAGCTCCTTCCAACGTAGGTACATTTAAGTTTAAGTTCATCGAGTTTTAAGCATTATATTATATTATTGGATTGTATACATATAAATGTATAAAAGATATTATTTATTAGTGTAAGTACTTTATTGGACTCGATTGCATAACTTATCAAAAATAACGAAACCTTTTTTTTTCAATGTTTGACGTAAAATTTTACGAATTTTACTTTTAGGTCCCTACTTTGGAAAATAAAAATAATTGTATTATAGCGCCTACCACCACGCCATCTACATATATTGCAAGATTCAACATAACGTAGTTTCATGTCAATACTGTTCGAAAGATGGCGTAACGGTCATACATATGCAGTGGGGCAAGAATTCTAATTTCCTTACAGCTTAATATCACAACGGCTATCAGCATGACATTTCATCTCTACGCTACGTGCCTACATGTACATTTGTATTTTTTGTGGATTTGTAGATCTTGATTTATATATTTAAACACTTAAAAAGTTGTACCTAGTATCGTTAAACATGTTCCGAAGCTTCCATTTTTATTCCGCATAGCAACAGCATTTTACAGACAACTACAGTAAATTCTCAAACGTAAGTACATAATTATACCAGTTACCACCATATTTCACACGTAATTACACAACACCAACTTACCTCTGAAGCTGTCCAAACTCTGAACTAACCTCGCTCCTTGCTAACTCCACTCCATTATAATACAGTAGCGCCACTATTAACCGCACGTCTAAGTTTGTTTCCTTAGTTTGGTCCTTCGAACCGGATAAAACAAAGGAGAGAAACGAAAACAAATCTAAGCGGTTTTTGCTTGTGAAGCTATTAAAAGCAATTATTAATTGGTCATCAATTAAAAATCAATATTACTGGATTAGTTAACCTAAACATGGGGATTTGGCACGCGAGCTGTCGGGTGCGCACCGACCGCATGGGTCGCTGCGGTTGCCGCGCGGAGTTCGCAAATTGCGAGAATCTTTTTCTTTCACTCTAATTACGCCTTAATTGGAATAAAAGAGAAAGATACCCGCAGATTGTTCGCGGTAGGCCCTCTGGCATCGATCGTATGGTTTAGGTTCTGGAATCTGAATTATATTAGATTTAGATACAGAAGCGTCTTTACAAATACATAGATACATTTATTACTACTAAACAATTATCTAGGTCTGTCATTAATAATTTGTCATTTTGGTTTTATGTGTAGATTTATTAAAAAAAAAAACACATATTTGGGGTCAAATTTAAACAGTTTAACCTATCTCCAAACCTACGTATTGAGAATATTGTGATTGGCTTGCAAAATTCTAAAGAAGTTTTATTTCACACAACTCGCAATAAGAAAACACTCTTCATAGTGATGAAGAGTTTTTTCTTATTTTTGTTCAGTTTAGTTCTATTGTGATTAAATAATTCGGATTATGTGTCACATGATTAAATTGCACAACGGGACTTAATCGCGTATTTAAGTTTTAAGATTTAACTCCGACGTTTCGAGGACGGCGTTGTCCTGTCCCTGTGATCTCGGAGAAGACTGGCTAAAGTTGGCATCAACATCTTCTAGCTGCGCAAGTTTTTCGAACTACTCGCACTACCCGTTTATCAGTTTGAACGTTTTGCGCACCAGGGATGTTACTCTGTCGACACACAACACTAACGATATTCGATTTATCGACTGTCGATATTCGTTTCCGCTTACATTGACTAATGACTGTATTCCATGTGGATGAGATCTTAAAACCCTCGTCCCGATTGAAATTGTAATGTTTTTCTATTTCAATGGCTTCCCGCACTTTTCTACTGTATACATAAATAAATACGCGATTAAATCCCGTTGTGCAATTAATCATGTTTAAAAATCGTGAACGTTTAAATTAGTGTTATGTGTCACATGGTCGGACAATCGACAGTCAAGCACCAAGCTACGCTCTTGCACAGATATGATATCATTGATATCTATCTGCATTTATTGTAATTTATCGCGATTGGCTATAAGCAATAAGCAAGGAAATGCGAGAGAAACAAATGAGTATGCATACACAAGACTACTAATGTGCCATCTCGGCTATCTTTGCGCCGACTTTGCATTGTACCGATAGTGCATAAATGTCATAATTTCATAGGACTTGGACTTTTATCATCCTATAGCTGTGCAAAGTTTAAGTAGAGCTAGCCTGATTCTTATCGAATCGTCCCTATAGAAAAAAAACACGTTCTTCAAAAAATTCTAATTCGTACAGCAGTATGCTGTTTCTCTGAAATGCTGTTTAGATTAGGTTAGATTTTTTGCTGATCGTTTACATAGTACCCTACCTTTTCTTATCGCATCATGTCGTCGCCGCGCGACCCCATACGGTCGGCG
The DNA here is from genome assembly GCF_910591565.1 of Cydia splendana. Lineage (NCBI taxonomy): Eukaryota > Metazoa > Arthropoda > Insecta > Lepidoptera > Tortricidae > Cydia > Cydia splendana. Next base: position 23,087,937 of record NC_085967.1, on the reverse strand, counting down.
CGCACCCGACTAATGCGTTTGCGCATTCGTGTCACTCACCTCTCGAAACGACCTTGCAATGCTAACCAGTCACGCGACGCGCCCGTCCCGCTCTAACCCACCGCGTCGACATAGCGTCGTCTCGCACTGACCGCACACCGGTCTGGTAGCATGGCGCTCGCGCACCTTTGTGCTATGGAGCAAAAGGGTCGTAGTGTTAGTTCAACAGGTGAATTGTAGATGGCGTTAGTCAGTGGTCGATGTTAGATAATCTTGGAATTATACAGTGGGGTTGGCTTTTCCAAGTATTTTACAGATAGCGCCAGCGTAGGTTTTACCATGCATAAGGAAACGTACGTGAACTGTAGAGGGCAGCACTTGCCTTGGCGTGAAGTATCAATGTACAGTTTATGTTTCCGATTCAGGCCACAAGATGGCAGACCCTCCAACGCGCGGGACCGTGGACCGGCTCCACGACGACCTAAGAGAACGCCGATTTTTTAATGTTACCAATGACAAAAATAAATAAACTTAAACTTTACCTGTAAATCCTACGAATTGTGTCTAGATATTGCTTTTTTGGAATTTTATAGCTTTTATGGGTAAAACCTTTGTTAGCGCCATCTATAGAAACCTTTGACATTTGCTAACGACATTGAAACAAATGTTTGAAAGGATAGATCGAGTAATTTAATCTTGAATCTCGTCCTCTTCTTCCTGAATAAGGGTTTCCTGTACCTAAATTACAATCTCCGCCATATTGTAGAAGTTTCAGGCCGGTTTACGCATTCTTACCAAATTAGTGTTTTTAGGGTTCCGTACCCAAAGGGTAAAACGGGACCCTATTACTAAGACTTCGCTGTCCGTCCGTCCGTCCGTCCGTCCGTCCGTCCTTCCGTCCTTCCGTCCTTCCGTCCTTCCGTCCTTCCGTCCTTCCGTCCTTCCGTCCGTCCGTCCGTCCGTCCGTCCGTCCGTCCGTCCGTCTGTCTGTCACCAGGCTGTATCTCACGAACCGTGATAGCTAGACAGTTGAAATTTTCACAGATGATGTATTTCTGTTGCCGCTATAACAACAAACTAGTTTTGTGCGTTGTGCGCGGGGCCCGAGGGCCCCGCGGTCTTCTTGTTGTTGTTTTGTTGTTGTATTGTTGTTGGTGCTGTTGTTTGTGCTGTTGTTATGTTGTTGTTGTTGTTGGTGCTGTTGTTTGTGCTGTTGTAAAAGGAAATGAAGTTGTACTTTTGCTATGACGAAAAGATCCGCGTGCGAGCACTTCATTCCCGCAGCTCGGCCTTCGGCCTCGCTTGCATGGGAAATCTAAAGGGACGCTCCGGGCCTTCGGCCCTACGCGGAGCTCGGCCTTCGGCCTTCGCTGGGTTTCGAAGCTCAGCGTCGGGCCTTCGGCCCGCCGCTTCGCTTATTAAAATACTTGGAGGGTTGGTTTTGCTTTGGGGGGTAAGCGGGAAGTTGGAGCTTAAACACGACCCAATAGTAAAAGTGTCTTGACAACCTCACGTCGGGCCTACGGCCTTCGGCCTTCGGCCCGCCGTTTCGCTTGTCTAAGACACTTTTCCTATTGGGTCGTGTTTAAGCTCCAACTTCCCCCTCTCGTGTGACGCTTCGGGCCTTCGGCCCTACGCGGAGCTCGGCCTTCGGCCTTCGCGAGCCTCGACGCTTCGCCGTCGGGCCTTCGGCCCGCCGGCTCCGCTTATCAAGACAGTTGACTTGGTAGAACGCTTGAGAGCACTTCATTCCCGCAGCTCGGCCTTCGGCCTCGCGTGCATGGGAAATCTAAAGGGACGCTCCGGGCCTTCGGCCCTACGCGGAGCTCGGCCTTCGGCCTTCGCTGGGTTCCGAAGCTCAGCGCCGGGCCTTCGGCCCGCCGCTTCGTTTATTAAAACACTTGGAGGGTTGGTTTTGCTTTGGGGGGTAAGCGGGAAGTTGGAGCTTAAACACGACCCAATAGTTAAAGTGTCTTGACAACCTCACGTCGGGCCTACGGCCTTCGGCCTTCGGCCCGCCGTTTCGCTTGTCTAAGACACTTTTCCTATTGGGTCGTGTTTAAGATCCAACTTCCCCCTCTCGTGTGACGCTTCGGGCCTTCGGCCCTACGCGGAGCTCGGCCTTCGGCCTTCGCTAGCCTCGACGCTTCGCCGTCGGGCCTTCGGCCCGCCGGCTCCGCTTATCAAGACAGTTGGCTTGGTAGAACGCTTGGGAGCACCGCATTCACGCAGCTCGGCCTTCGGCCTCGCGTTTTGGGAGTCGGGGTGAAGGCTCCGGGCCTGACGGCCCGTCGCCGGGTCGGCCTTCGGCCTCCCGGCCTGAAGCTCGCCCTTCGGGCTCGCTCAACACCGGTTTTGTATAGGATTTTGCTTTGTTCGTCATTCCCGCGGCGAGGCCTTCGGCCTCGCCCAAAATTACTGGGGTTTAGGCACGCGTGGACATTCGGGGTGAAGCTCCGGGCCTGACGGCCCGTCGCGGGGTCGGCCTGCGGCCTCCCGGCCTGAAGCTCGCCCTTCGGGCTCGCTTAACCTACTTGGAAATTTGTTTTTGCTCGTATCTTCCGCCATTTTGGATTTTTCCAAAAATTTTTTTTCACATGGTAATCTCGGGCCCCCAGGCTCGCCGCATGCCAAATCTCAACGCGCTCGGACCAACTTGAAAAAAAAAAAAAAAAAAAGTCGGCCATTTTGAAAAATTTCAAATGCAGTTTTATTTCTCTCGGGGCCCTCTATGACATTTGGTCGAGCACCCCCCACCTATCAGGCGCCGTTTAAAAGTTGCCATACAAAATAAAAGTGGCCATTTTTTCCGCCATCTTGGATTTTTTCGAAAAATTTTTTTTTCATACGAATCTAGAGGACCCCGAGATTCCGTGACCAAAATTTCAGCGCGCTAAGACAAACTTGAAAAAACGACAAAAAAAAAAGTCGGCCATTTTGAAAAAAAAATGGCGGCGTCAAAAACTGCCAGGGTCCCTCTATGACATTTGGTCGAGCACCCCCCCTCTACCTCTTACCGTTTAGCCGGGCCGTCAAACATTTTTCTGGATTTCCACTTGTCCAGAATATCCATATTTTTCTGGACCTACATTTTTGGCCCTCTATACGAATCAGTTTTTTTTTTTAACCCAACCCTTCTAGTTGCCAAATAAAACGTATACATGAGAAATCAGTCGTATTGTAGCTATATATATTATTAACTAGTTTTGTGCGTTGTGCGCGGGGCCCGAGGGCCCCGCGGTCTTTTTGTTGTTGGTGCTGTTGTTGGTGCTGTTGTTTGTGCTGTTGTTGGTGTTGTTGTTGTTGTTGGTGCTGTTGTTTGTAGTTTTGTGCGTTGTGCGCGGGGCCCGAGGGCCCCGCGGTCTTTTTGTTGTTGGTGCTGTTGTTGGTGCTGTTGTTTGTGCTGTTGTTGGTGTTGTTGTTGTTGTTGGTGCTGTTGTTTGTGCTGTTGTAAAAGGAAATGAAGTTGTACTTTTGCAAGAAAGAAAAGGTCCGCATGCGAGCACTTCATTCCCGCAGCTCGGCCTTCGGCCTCGCGTGCTTGGGAACTCTTAAGGGACGCTCCGGGCCTTCGGCCCTACGCGGAGCTCGGCCTTCGGCCTTCGCTGGGTTTCGAAGCTCAGCGTCGGGCCTTCGGCCCGCCGCTTCGCTTATTAAAACACTTGGAGGGTTGGTTTTGCTTTGGGGGGTAAGCGGGAAGTTGGAGCTTAAACACGACCCAATAGTAAAAGTGTCTTGACAACCTCACGTCGGGCCTACGGCCTTCGGCCTTCGGCCCGCCGTTTCGCTTGTCTAAGACACTTTTCCTATTGGGTCGTGTTTAAGCTCCAACTTCCCCCTCTCGTGTGACGCTTCGGGCCTTCGGCCCTACGCGGAGCTCGGCCTTCGGCCTTCGCTAGCCTCGACGCTTCGCCGTCGGGCCTTCGCTATATATATTATTAACTAGTTTTGTGCGTTGTGCGCGGGGCCCGAGGGCCCCGCGGTCTTTTTGTTGTCGGTGCTGTTGTTGGTGCTGTTGTTTGTGCTGTTGTTGGTGTTGTTGTTGTTGTTGGTGCTGTTGTTTGTGCTGTTGTAAAAGGAAATGAAGTTGTACTTTTGCTATGACGAATAGATCCGCGTGCGAGCACTTCATTCCCGCAGCTCGGCCTTCGGCCTCGCTTGCATGGGAAACCTAAAGGGACGCTCCGGGCCTTCGGCCCTACGCGGAGCTCGGCCTTCGGCCTTCGCTGGGGTTCGAAGCTCAGCGTCGGGCCTTCGGCCCGCCGCTTCGCTTATTAAAACACTTGGAGGGTTGGTTTTGCTTTGGGGGGTAAGCGGGAAGTTGGAGCTTAAACACGACCCAATAGTAAAAGTGTCTTGACAACCTCACGTCGGGCCTACGGCCTTCGGCCTTCGGCCCGCCGTTTCGCTTGTCTAAGACACTTTTCCTATTGGGTCGTGTTTAAGCTCCAACTTCCCCCTCTCGTGTGACGCTTCGGGCCTTCGGCCCTACGCTGAGCTCGGCCTTCGGCCTTCGCTAGACAGTTGACTTGGTAGAACGCTTGGGAGCACTTCATTCACGCAGCTCGGCCTTCGGCCTCGCGTGCTAGCGCATGCGTAAGGGACGCTCCGGGCCTTCGGCCCTACGCGGAGCTCGGCCTTCGGCCTTCGCGAGCCTCGACGCTTCGCCGTCGGGCCTTCGGCCCGCCGGCTCCGCTTATCAAGACAGTTGGTTTGTAGAACGCTTGGGAGCACCGCATTCACGCAGCTCGGCCTTCGGCCTCGCGTTTTGGGAGTCGGGGTGAAGGCTCCGGGCCTGACGGCCCGTCGCCGGGTCGGCCTTCGGCCTCCCCGCCCTGAAGCTCACCCTTCGGGCTCGCTTAACACAGTTTTTGTATAGGATTTTGCTTTGTTCGTCATTCCCGCGGCGAGGCCTTCGGCCTCGCCCAAAATTACTGGGGTTTGGGCACGCCTGGACATTCGGGGTGAAGCTCCGGGCCTGACGGCCCGTCGCGGGGTCGGCCTGCGGCCTCCCGGCCTGAAGCTCGCCCTTCGGGCTCGCTTAACCTACTTGGAAATTTGTTTTTGCTCGTATCTTCCGCCATTTTGGATTTTTCCAAAAAATTTTTTTCACATGGTAATCTTGGGCCCCCAGGCTCACCGCATGCCAAATCTCAGCGCGCTCGGACCAACTTGAAAAAAAAAAAAAAAAAAGTCGGCCATTTTGAAAAAATTTAAATGCAGTTTTATTTCTCTCGGGGCCCTCTATGGCATTTGGTCGAGCACCCCCCACCTATCGCGCGCCGTTTAAAAGTTGCCATACAAGATAAAAGTGGCCATTTTTTCCGCCATCTTGGATTTTTTCGAAATTTTTTTTTTCATACGAATCTAGAGGACCCCGAGATTCCGTGACCAAAATTTCAGCGCGCTAGGACAAACTTGAAAAAACGACAAAAAAAAAAGTCGGCCATTTTGAAAAAAAAATGGCGGCTCCAAAAACTGCCCAGGGTCCTCTATGACATTTGGTCGAGCACCCCCCCACTATGTCTTACCGTTAAGCCGGGCCGTCAAACATTTTTTTCGTTTTCCACTTGTCCAGAAAATCCATATTTTTCTGGACCTACATTTTCGGCCCTCTATACGAATCTACTTTTTTTTTTAACCCATGTGCTACAGTTTACAAATAAAACAGGTACATGAGAAATCAGTGGGTTTGTAGCTATATATATTATTAACTAGTTTTGTGCGTTGTGCGCGGGGCCCGAGGGCCCCGCGGTCTTCTTGGTGTTGGTGCTGTTGTTTGTGCTGTTGTTTGTGCTGTTGTTATGTTGTTGTTGTTGTTGGTGCTGTTGTTTGTGCTGTTGTAAAAGGAAATGAAGTTGTACTTTTGCTATGACGAAAAGATCCGCGTGCGAGCACTTCATTCCCGCAGCTCGGCCTTCGGCCTCGCTTGCATGGGAAATCTAAAGGGACGCTCCGGGCCTTCGGCCCTACGCGGAGCTCGGCCTTCGGCCTTCGCTGGGTTTCGAAGCTCAGCGTCGGGCCTTCGGCCCGCCGCTTCGCTTATTAAAACACTTGGAGGGTTGGTTTTGCTTTGGGGGGTAAGCGGGAAGTTGGAGCTTAAACACGACCCAATAGTAAAAGTGTCTTGACAACCTCACGTCGGGCCTACGGCCTTCGGCCTTCGGCCCGCCGTTTCGCTTGTCTAAGACACTTTTCCTATTGGGTCGTGTTTAAGCTCCAACTTCCCCCTCTCGTGTGACGCTTCGGGCCTTCGGCCCTACGCGGAGCTCGGCCTTCGGCCTTCGCGAGCCTCGACGCTTCGCCGTCGGGCCGTCGGCCCGCCGGCGCCGCTTATCAAGACAGTTGACTTGGTAGAACGCTTGAGAGCACTTCATTCCCGCAGCTCGGCCTTCGGCCTCGCGTGCATGGGAAATCTAAAGGGACGCTCCGGGCCTTCGGCCCTACGCGGAGCTCGGCCTTCGGCCTTCGCTAGCCTCGACGCTTCGCCGTCGGGCCTTCGGCCCGCCGGCTCCGCTTATCAAGACAGTTGGTTTGTAGAACGCTTGGGAGCACCGCATTCACGCAGCTCGGCCTTCGGCCTCGCGTTTCGGGAGTCGGGGTGGAGGCTCCGGGCCTGACGGCCCGTCGCGGGGTCGGCCTTCGGCCTCCCGGCCTGAAGCTCGCCCTTCGGGCTCGCTTAACACAGTTTTTGTATAGGATTTTGATTAGTTCGTCATTCCCGCGGCGAGGCCTTCGGCCTCGCCCAAAATTACTGGGGTTTGGGCACGTTTGGACATTCGGGGTGAAGCTCCGGGCCTGACGGCCCGTCGCGGGGTCGGCCTGCGGCCTCCCGGCCTGAAGCTCGCCCTTCGGGCTCGCTTAACCTACTTGAAAATTTGTTTTTGCTCGTATCTTCCGCCATTTTGGATTTTTCCAAAAAATTTTTTTCTCATGGTAATCTTGGGCCCCCAGGCTCGCCGCATGCCAAATCTCAGCGCGCTCGGACCGACTTGAAAAAAAAAAAAAAAAAAAGTCGGCCATTTTGAAAAAATTTAAATGCAGTTTTATTTTTCTCGGGGCCCTCTATGACATTTGGTCGAGCACCCCCCACCTATCACGCGCCGTTTAAAAGTTGCCATACAAGATAAAAGTAGCCATTTTTTCCGCCATCTTGGATTTTTTCGAAATTTTTTTTTTCCATACGAATCTAGAGGACCCCGAGATTCCGTGACCAAAATTTCAGCGCGCTAGGACAAACTTGAAAAAACGTCAAAAAAAAAAGTCGGCCATTTTGAAAAAAAAATGGCGGCTCCAAAAACTGCCCAGGGTCCTCTATGACATTTGGTCGAGCACCCCCCCTCTACCTCTTCCCGTTTAGCCGGGCCGTCAAACATTTTTCTGGATTTCCACTTGTCCAGAAAATCCATATTTTTCTGGACCTACATTTTCGGCCCTCTATACGAATCAGTTTTTTTTTTTAACCGAACCCTTACAGTTCTCAAATAAAACATCTATATATGAAATGAGTGATTCTTGTAGCTATATATATTATTAATACTAAAAACAGAATAAAATAAAGATTTAAATGGGGCTCCCATACAACAAACGTGATTTTTGACCAAAGTTAAGCAACGTCGGGAGTGGTCAGTACTTGGATGGGTGACCGTTTTTTTTTGCTTTTTTTTTTCGTTTTTTTTTTGCATTATGGTACGGAACCCTTCGTGCGCGAGTCCGACTCGCACTTGCCCGGTTTTTTTTTATAAATTAGAATATATCTATGTACCTATTAGTACGATAATGTGAATAAAACGTTAAATAAATAAATAATAATTTCACAAGGGTGTTTCTTGATGGGAAATCATTCAACTTATTTCTCCAAAACCATTACATTCTTCGAAATTTAGAAAAAGTGTTAGGTTAAGGTTAGGTAATTAGGTTGCGTGAGGTTAGATGGCATAGAATACTCGTACTCTTTATTGGCACACCTCAGCAAAAGATACAGCTTAAAGAAAAACAATCAATTAAAGATAGAGGCAGACAACAGGCGGTCTTATCGCTAAAGAGCGATCTCTACCAGACAACCTTGTTAGATTTGTGATTGTGCTGTGTTTTTTCTTTATTTCTTTTGAATCTTCTTTAGTTAATACGAATTAAAAATTAGTTACTCTGCCTTTGGCGTTATATATAGGTATAGTAGAAGAGTGGTAACCACCAATTGTTTTTGTTAATCCGTATTTACCTTGCACGAATGCGCTAAACGCGCAGCCGTCAGGGAGGAGTGGAGGCGAGCCGTCAAACGTGTCACAAAGGGAGACTTCCAATGATGACCACGACCGCTCTGTCAAGAGTGTCCCGATCAAGAAGAAGATTTACTGGTGAGAACCTTGAATTAGCTTTTTGTAGCACATTCATAAAACCTAAGACATTATAATACAACAGCTGTTGGATCTCCGAATAGTAATATATAAATAAATTTGTGACCCTTCTGAAAATTTGAGGGTTTATGAAAAACACTTTCGGTACTATGACTATGACTACGGTTTATTTGTATGATGATACAGATATTTGTTCCTGAGTCATGGTTGTTTTCTATGTATTTAAGTATTTATATATTATATATATCGTTGTCTGAGTACCCACAACACAAGCCTTCTTGAGCTTACCGTGGGGCTTAGTCAATTTGTGTAAGAATGTCCCTATAATATTTATTTTATTTTTTATTTATTTATGACATTTTGGCAAATTAAACTTTGGATCTAAAATTCTTCTGAATTATGATGAGTAACAGCTATAAATCCTAGCCATGACCAGCAACACTTTGTACTCTCTGATGATCGGTGGACCTTATGTTTCTGTAATAAGTTTTTTAATAAAGGCGTTGGATGAATGTAACATACCTTAAGTATAGCCTGTAGTAAAGTTGTAAGACTTGTAGGTAAGTGTCCGGTTTGCTCAATAGCCCGGCAGCTGCGCGGGCGCAGGTCGTGAGAACCTGCGCGGCTGATCATTGGCTGATTGTGACTGATCGAGTTGGATCGGATCGGATCCGATCGGACATATTGCGGATTAAGTGGTTCACTGTTGTTGGTAGCTCTACGTGATACTGATCTAATATTTTGGGTTTTTTTCTTGCATCTTAACATTCTTTACCGGTTTGGTCACACCAGGAAAAACTCGTAGAAGCGAGAACGAAAGCAGAAAATCGGTGAAAAAGCGAAGACAAAGCGAAAGTGATCCTAGAGAGCCTCTTGGTTAAAGCACGTTTTGTGTTCTTTCTTTAAAATAGATAACTGCGAATGATATAAGTCCTTTTGTGTAATTTTTCGAAGAGCATTGCTCGGTATTCTTATATATAATAGTCGCCTAAAACGGAATCCTTTTTTCTTAATCTTATACGCAACCTACATAAATAGGCCACCTCGTCAGCATCGTTAAGGTACTTGCTTGCATGTATTCTTCTCGACTGCATATGATATTCTTATTACAGCTTCCTTTTCTAAAAGGTCAACAGACCTTCAAACCCATCTCAGACCCCAGTAGTAAAAAACCCATTATATAGTACAAGCCCAGATGTCGCGGGTATTCAATATTCCACGTTCCTCCGCCTCGGCTTTGTTTACGGATATTTGCATCAAAAAGGACCCGTTTTATGTTCAATAAAGCCTTGAATATAGTCAATTTGGGGATGAGGTCACTGATCTATCTCAACTAGGGGTGGGATAGATTGGTCTTTTTTTGACCCCTAAGATAGGGTTTATGAGGAGTAGACTGATGCTAGTCATAAACTGTCTTCATATAGGAATTTCTAAAAGTTGGAACTGTTGTGGGAAACATGTGGATAATTTAATGGAAATTTCTATTTCGAAAACGGAAAGTTACAATCTTCATACAAAAATATGAGAAGAAAAGAAACCTTTCTCCATGTGGAAATTCCTTTAGATATCTACATTACCTACGAGCTACGTCTGTAAAATGTAAAATGCCGTTGAAATACGTTTCTCCGTACCTACCTATTATATGTACCTACTAAGATCTTTGTTTCTTTTGTTAGAAAAAAAGCAAAATAGTATTCACTGATTTAAAATTTCACGATTATTAAACATTATCAAACTACACAACGGGACTTAATCGCGTATTTAAGTTTTAAGATTTACCTCCGACGTTTCGAGGACGGCGTTGTCCCCGTGGTCTCGGAGAAGACAGTCTTCTCCGATAATGCATCTTGATAATGCAAAATAGTATTATTATTTATTATACGACCTAGATCTAGATAATAAAAATCTTTTTTAGTAAATAATGAATTTGGAAATATCTACATACATATAAAAATATGACATATTTTATTTTATGTCTATTCAAGTAATCAACTAAGGATATTTGACACAATTAGAGAATTGGACAAAGAAAATTAAATGATTAGGTAAGTGCATTGAAGTAACATACAAAGTTGAGTGCGAGGATAGCGAGAATGAGTATGAGGATGCGGCGCGCGCGCATCTCTAGCACAGATTAATCTATAATTTGAGTGACAAAGGGCGGAATGTGACGTGAATACACGTCCGTCCACGTCCGAAGATGGCTGATAGCATTCACATTGTAATGACTAATATTATTATATTAGTCGCTTTTGTACGATTTAGAAGTTTCACTGTCTACCACTAATCTTAGTTTTAAGTTTATCACGAATAAAATGCTTGATTCTGATTCTTTTTGGACATTTGAGCAGAGTTGTAAAGGAAATATGTAGCCCCGGCTTGCCTATGGATATGTTTGACGCGCCGCCACTGGTACCTACATATAATTTTAGATTCTTTACGTTAAATATGTCCTTCCACTAATCTACCATCATTGCCACCCGTATTAAATATAATACCTTAGATTTTATCAATTTTAAAGTAGATAATGATCTCATCAAATTATTTTCATTTGACGTCTATTATTATAATTCAGTTGTGATATGAAACCAGTTAAGCAATCCAACAATAAATAAAACATCCCCAGAACAGATTATCAAAATATCATGTTCCCTCAAAAACCCCTTTCAATCCCACATTAGAATATTCTCTGGACGTGTTTTCACGCTCCGCCGACAGACAACACCACAAAAGACGTCATGATGCCCATCGGGGTGTAGTGTGCACTGTGCATCAAAAGTTATCTATTCTTATTGTGGATCGGGTTCCTTTTCTATGAGTTTGATTTAAATTTTAATATCCGTGTGAATGTACCTACCATCACAGTTAACGAATAATTTATACGTATAACTTATCGCAAAGACATATATTATGAGGGCGACAAAACACCTAAGGTAAGCATTTCTTCATATGAGAGTCTGTGCGGAAAGAGAAGAGTCGTGGAATATAAGCGAGCTGTTTCCGCACAGACTCTAGTACTTAAGTAGTAACATTTTTTGTTGTATAAAATAGTTATACGCAGCAATTCGGTTCCCGGTTGTGAGTGACCTGTTTTTAAAATAATTATTAAATGTTCGAGTCTCCTACATCTATAGTCATTTTTCACAGACTATTCTATGCATTTGTATGGACTAATCACCCTTTCATAATGTTAACTGATTACTCATTACCTTCTAATCTAATAATATATACATGTAATTTATGGATAAAGATTTAACAAATAAACTAGACCGTCAAAGCTTGATCCTTGCTATGAATAATGGCTCTCAAGTATCAACTAATGGTAAAGAAAATTTCAATAGATTGACACAGGTATATTAAAACGGTGTAATTATGGCGATATTTCAAGGTACGGGCGATATATTTTATATTACGTATATCGAGTGTAACAATGGCGGTAATATATTAAGGAGAATATATCAAATTGTCACATAATGCTTCAAGATGCGCGCGCGCCGCTGTCGGTACCGCTAGGGTTGCATCATGCCATCTCTACAGTTATTATACTATAATAATATAGATGGTACTCGTACTTTCGCTCTCAAAAAGGGTAATGATAAATATAGACTTTTTAAGGCGATTATACGCAATTTTTATATTATTTAAGATAAAAAATATATATATTTAATTCCTTCTTAATTCTTTACTGCGGAGCTTCTGCTTCCGTCCGCGAGAAATACCTACCGTCCACAGGAGCGTATTTTTCTTCGACCTTAAGAAATAGAGCCCATTTGCCTTTGACTGCTGAAACTGAAGATAAAAGCCATCGCTGCTTTATCGATGAAGTTTACAATCGTGTACCTACTATTGTTTGAAAAAAGCGCTCGTGTACGGAATTTCCCGCAGACGGATTTGGCCGCATTGACTTTACATCAAACACGTACCGAGGCCAATTTGAATGTGCATCTGACATCAAACCCTTTTTGAGAAACACGTTCGTATTGACCTTCAGCTTTTCTTAATTTTTACATTATTTTCTAATGTAGGTAATAAAATCTAATAAAAGCGTTCACAAACTATCAAATGAACAAATCTAATTGCCAAACCGAAGTTGACTTGAATTAAAACATTAATACTGCTCTGTGGTGACAGCCCTAGCCTACCTATCTAGGTAATAATAATCCATCATGGCCGCTTACTGATGCTGTGGCTTATCGCAGCTTTAGATGAGGCCGGTCAAAGGTTCCCGTAATTCCTTCGGAAAGTACCCGTAGGTACCAGCCGCATTACTTTTAGATCTAGATCGTTTTAAATGTAAGTACATTTGTGTTTGAGTTTATTGTCATACAAGTGTGTAGCTTTTCTAACATTAAACGTCATTTTAGGAAACTTGTTACCTGTACACTTGTACAGGCTAATTTCAGACAAATTTTGAGGAACAAATTGTTTATACTATATGTATATATAGGTCTACTGTTTAACTGATGAGGCAGTTCGAAAACATGTTACGATGGTCAGCTACGGATGGATTGGTTGGAGCTTGACTGCATGAAGCTGATTTGCATTATTAACCGACTTCAATTTCATAGAAGGAGGTGGTTCTGTATTCGGTTGTGGATATTATTTATTTTTTTCTTAAGAAAGAGAAAATGTTATAGTAATTTAGTCTCTCAGCTACCTTCTACTAGAAAATGACCGTGCAACTGCTTTACCGACCACCTGAGATAATTGGTCGACCTATAACTTAACAGTGCAGCATCAGTGTGGAAATCGGTAGATCGGTACACAATGTAAATGTCCTATTATTAAAAGTTATTTATCTTTCCCATCAAAAACTATTTAATCTCAAAGCAGAATACGTTCGTTAGTTGTATCATAATAGCCGCATGTGACACGAGGTGACCTATGACGTCACACGTGATTTACAGTCGATGCACGAGATAAATATGTAGTTAAGCCGACAGGAATGTGTCTGTCAAAGAACAATGTTCATACATTCCGTAGGGTTCCGTGCACAGCTTAAGAGGACATAGGTACCTAATTATTCTACCTACAAATAATATGATATCGAATACTGGTACTACATTGGAAAGATGGAATTGGGGATAGGTATAAGTACCTACTTATAAAATAATTTGGTACCTATGAAATAAGAACAATTTAATTAAGTAATGTCATAATGTTTGTGCCGCTGATCGACGGGTCTCAACGGGTCGGGTGTCATTAGGTACGGGTTAAGTATGTGTACAAAACACGAGTTAACTTTGCTCTCCCTCTAAATAGTAACTATTGCTAGTCAATTAATTGACCGAAGCGAAGCGAAGGTCTACGTTTTGACTCGGGCATTTTGCTTTCGTATGTCCGGATGTTCTCCTCTACAGGTCGCAATTCTTAACCGATTCTCGTGAAATTTTGTGACCGAATTTTATGACTAAATAAAAATTTTTTGTCAATCCGGTTTTTGGAAATTTTTAAAAATGGCGGAGTCGTGATACCTGGCGCCTAAACAAATAGTCGTATCGATATCATAAGACTTTTTTCTTTTTGAGACATGTTTACAGAGTTAATAGCAAAAAATGCAGAAAAAAATTATCGCTGGTTTAGGCGGTATTTAGATATTTAATTTTAACTAATTTTAATTTGAGAAGGAGTAGCTAAATTTCGTCAACCCATCTAAGAACTATTTGGCTCAGTTTGTAAACGTTCGCTTTTTCTGTTTGCACAGAGGGTCTGGGTTCGATCCCCAGTAATTGTATGCTGGGATATTATAACTTTTTGTATTTTTTTACACATAAATTTCGTATTGTTTTTCTTTAATTTACTATACACCGTGTTTTTATTGAATTCCGTTAACTTCGGGGTATAGTTAAGTACGTTTATAAGAACTAAATGGCATAGTTAATTAAAAAAAAAAAATTTTTTTTTGTTTTCTTTTTTGTTTTTTTTTTTTGTTTAAAAAGTAATTAAATGTAGCATATATCGTTGTTGTAACACGGGCATTACATTTAACTCAACCAAACAATTGAAATCTGTGACATATCAATGTCATTTCGTACATCAATCGACCGAGATTGTACTTAAGTTTAGTAGCAAATGTATGAACTCATTCTAAACACTAATCAATATGTAAGCCGGCCCTAAGGCAAGTGTACACGCTTGTAGAGGCCTTATAGTAAAAAAATAAATTATGGATTATCTCCGAAATGGACTTAATTAGAACATCGGTGTCTTTGAGAAAGTTACTTGATTTAAGCTCAGGAATGCACCCTTGAAATTAACGGAAATCAAAAAAAACACGGTGTATTTAAAGCTCTTAGCACCATGTTATTTCAAGCTCTGCTCGCGAGGTCTACAGCTCACAGAGCCACTAGTATTAAAAACAACACAAATAAAAAAAAATGTGGCCATGTCATTCATTCATTGAAATTAGTGAGAATAAACATTATATTTAAATAATTTGGAAAATTATTACAGCTAGTGATAATGAAAAACCGTAGAGGCAGTTGACAGATTCCCGCAGTTAACAAATAATTGTTCTCCCAGATTACACATTCATGATGCACCCTTTCTTAGATTAATCTTATCAATATACACCGTGTTGGTTGACCATATTTAAATTTTGTATCTATAATGCCAGGAAAGGTGATAAAAGGGCGTGTATTTAAGAAAGTTTATACGACGCATACGACCTTTATAAGTAAGAAAGCTCAATAGGGGCTGTCACCCTGCGCAAACGCATGACATGTTACAAACGCTCGCCAAGTGCTGACGGACTGTCGTAACCTACTTCGGCTGATTAATTTTTTTTTGACGATTTTTTTCCTTATACATACCTACCTATTCAGATAAAATTTGGCAGGTTGGAATAGATCCTCATTCTGGGAGGGTTAAATAGGAAATGACCGTCGCCCATGGCCACCCGCAACACCAGACCATAAGATGGACTCCTTGAGCGTTCGCCTCTGATCTGATGTGAGAAATGACAATACGCTTTACGTGAGAAAGGCTGAGCCCGTTACTGTCCGAGTTCTGTGAACTGGGATTATTAGGTTATCTCTTGGAGATCCATCTCGTGTGATATTTATGTTTAAATACGTAACGTTCACTCATCATGACTTGACTTTAAATAGAGTTAACTGTCCGGTATTCGTATCAAATGTATCATTTAAACCATTTAAAAAGACTACGATTAAGTGTGGTTTATGTGAACGAGTTGGAACACTTCAACTTCAACATCAACATTTATTAGCAAATAGGCCACAAGGGCACTTTTATACGTCAACATTGAATTTACATACAAGCAAAAATAATAACAATACATCAACAATTTTATCTTATCTTGCTTTGTTACTACATCACAACTACACATGGTCTAAGATCCCACATATATGGTCGACCTTCACCAATCTGTCTGACGGCTGAAACTATGAAAGAAAATATGTTCCAGGCGGCTTAGCACGGTCGCGTTTTTATCCCTTGTCACCATGCCTGTCACGTTCTAACAACTATGTAAGTGCGAAAGGGACGCGCATAGTGATAGTCGATAAAAATGGAACCGTGCTGAGCCCGCTGGACATAAATAAATAGGGTTGCCTAAAGAAATATGGTCAAGGCTATTTTTAATAAATGTTTGAAAAAAATTTTTTTTTGGCAAATTTCACCGATTTGTCTGACGATCGAAATAAGTTTCAATGGAAAGTATACAACTTGTACAACATAATTCATCTAGGTTGCCTATCTTTTTCCGGTCACTATTATGTGGTTGCCGTGTTTAAAGAGATGATTTTATATCGATAATTGTACTCATCTGTCTGACGCTTGAATTATACATCAAAATGATGGTAATTTTATTGCAAATACAACGGCATAGGGTTGCCTGCGAAAATCCGGTCACAAATGAGGGTTGCCAGGCTATTAATTAAAATAAGAAGGGAAGACTTTTAGCGATAACTCATTAAACGGCTGAACTGATCAAGTTTGTTTTAATTTTATTTGATTGATTTTTTTAAGCATTATTTTTATGATTTTTTTCATGTTTTTTGGACAGATGTTTCAAAAGTTGGAAGGAAAAACCTTTTATTTTCTTTCTAAACGATTATTTCCGAAATGATTCACTTTATCAAGAAATGTTGTTTAAAGACCCCTATTCATTTTGAAAGGCCTATTCAACAACACCCCACACTATGAGGTTGAAAAGATAAAAAAATTGTCACACACATTTTGTTTCTTTCAAAGCGATTATTTCCGAAAATATTCACTTTATCAAAAAATGTTCTTCTAAAACCCTTATTCATTTTGAAAGACCTTTCCAACAACATCCCACACCATAGGGTTGACACGAAAAAAAAAATTCTCACATACATTTTGTTTCTTTACAGCTAGTTTAATAGTGCTTAAAAAACTCAATCAAATAAAATTTAAACAAACTTGATCAATTTAGCCGTTTTTGAGTTATTGCTAAAAGTCTTCCCTTCTTATTTTAATTAAAAGCCTGGCAACCCTCATTTGTGACCGGATTTTCGTAGGCAACCCTATACCTACCATTGTATTTGCAATAAAATTACCATCATTTTGATGTATAATTCAAGCGTCAGACAGATGTCACAGATGAGTGCAATTATCGATATAAAATCACCTCTTTAAACACGGCAACCACATAATAGTGACCGGAAAAAGATAGGCAACCTAGATGATTTATGTTGTACAAGTTGTATACTTTCCATTGAAACTCATTTCGAACGCCAGACAAATCGGTGAAATTTGCCGAAAAAAAAATTTTTCAAATATTTATTAAAAATAGCCTTGACTATATTTCTTTAGGCAACCCTATTTATTTATGTTATGGAACATATTTTCTTTCATATTTTCATAGTTTCATCCGTCAGACAGATTGGTGAAGGTCGGCTATATGGGGGATCTCCTACTAACAACATCTTAGCTACGCAACATCATGTTTAGTAGGTACCAAGATAAAAATGACAGATTTTGGGGGTATCTTGACTTATTCATATTTAAAAAATAATTATAGTACCTTTACCGAACGCCTTATAAAATCCACAATTCAAAGCTCATAAATATGTAAAAATTGACCAAGATATTGTCGGTAGATTAGTCTGTTAGGTACACGCGTCCTTATCTCATCAAAATAACCCACAGAGACAAATAAAATAACACAAAACAATCATCTGATCCATGAAACATTACATCAACTATACCATGTTGCCACCTGCGTTTCCCATCCCGCTCATTAAACATGATAGAGGGGGACAGCTAGATAATTAGCATAGAGATTCAGATAACAAAGGCATAGTAAATACAGAGCTAAAGTTAATTTGATTACATTGACACGGCTCGGTACGCGCCAGCTATTTCCAACAACTCTCTTGAACTTGTTAGATTAGAATTGTTATAAACTTCCACAATGGAGAATAAAAGAAATGAAGGTACATATTTTCTTGATTTCATTTATAAGTTTCTTATAAAATAATTAAGTTGTTTTGTGTTGTATTTTTACGAAAATAGTTACTTTGTCTGTATAAACAAGGTCAAGTTTGTTTTTTGGCTTATGATATTAATACATATTACATAATATGTATCACCAAAATCTCTTGAAAATGAAGTGAATTCATTCAGTGTAACTCTGGCTAACAAATCGGCAGCTAGCTTATTACTAACCCCATACTAACGCCTTGTTTAGTGAATAATAAACGTCATCATTTTATAGTAGCTTGACGTTTAAAGTAACACTTGCACAGGCGGGACTATCAAAATCGCTGCCAACTTAGCTTGGCCCAACTCTGCGTATCTATACTTAGTGGGTACTTATAATTATCTCAGTGCAATAAAAAGACCAAAAATTTACTTACTTAGGTACAGTCGCCATCAGATATATCGGAGCGGCCAAGGTGTTCACAATATCTGAACACGCGCTCTAACGCCCTGACAATAGAGGCGTGTTCCGATATTTGTGAGCACCTTGGCCGCTCCGATATATCTGATGGCGACTGTACTTACTTATTTACTGCCGTGGCGCAACGACCCGAAGTGGATCTTGGCCTCCGACACCAAAGACCGCCATGCTACTCTGTCCAAAGCCGTTTCTGTCCAGTCGACGGCGCCGAGTTCGCTAAGGTCTTTTTGTACTACGTCTCTCCAGCGGTACCTAGGGCGTCCAGACGGCCTTCGGCCACTTGGTACTCCAGAGTACGCCCTCCAGACTGCGCGATCTTCCCCCATCCGGACTACGTGCCCGAGCCATCGGAGTCTAGCGGCGGCTAAAAATTTAGTACAAAAAATGAAACTTCTCTGACCGTATCTCTCCTGAACTGGCCACGCGTCAGATTGTAACAATCATTAAAGAAAAGGTGCAGCCGACATGAGATTTCAACTCATTCCACATGCGGCGCGGCGGCGGCGGCGCGGCGCGGCGGCAGCTGCGCGCCCATCTGCGCAAGGTGGCCTAGCACGTGTGCGAACACCTTCATTACAAACTTCATTTTACAGCTAGTTTGGTTAACACTGGAGAAATCTAACTGGTGAGTTGAGTTGGTAATTCTACAACTATGATTATGCAGTTAGTTTGTGCGGCGCTGGACGAGTTTAGGTGTAATGTAAAGTTGGTAAGTAGTGGTTTGAGGATATGCTATAGTTTTTATTTTTGTTTTAAGGGCTTTCTTCGCTAGGTGGTTAGTATTGGAATTTTTATGAATGTAGGTATATCGATGGTGTGCTACTTTTTAAATTTATTTTACATATTATACGATATTGAGTCTAACGAGATATAAACTGTACGGTTACCATCAGTTTGTCACTGACATAAACGCCGTCGAGAACGTAATTTACTTTCTATACATCTCACTCGCACTCGCATATTTGTGCAAACGGGATGTATAGAAAGTAAATTACGTTCTCGACGGCGTTTATGTCAGTGACAAACTGATGGTAACCCTACTGGTGTAACTACTCACTTAGGTACTGAAAATATCAAGTATATTCATATCATATTATACATACTCATATGTACATCAGTCAGATCGTTTGAAATTGATTTATTATGATAGTAGGTAGAGTATACAAATCTCTATCCCCATTTTGTTGAAGGCACCATGAATAAACGCATAGCAACAGAGGTCAAGCCCCGACCAACTCAAAATTCACCTGAATTATGTATTAACACAGGACCCACAGCTCACAGATCGTAGACGATAACTAGCCGATTGTTTAAAATCTACTTATGTTTATTTCATACACACATAAGTAAGTACATACTACATTATAGACTATTTGTTGCGTCTGGAACTCCAATTCCATAAGTTTCCCAACTAAGTATATTGAAATTTTTAAAAGTATTTTTGATAAAAATAATATAAATCTTATAAGTACAGTCACCTGCAATAATATGTTACTCTTGAAAGGCCGCAAAAATATCTGACACGCTCTTTATGGCTCCACAAATAAGATCGTGTCAGATATTTTTACGGCCTTCGAAGAGTAATATATTATTGCAGGTGACTGTACCAAGGCTAATTAATTTCGTTAAATCAAACATTCACCGTAAAATAGGTAAAATTAAGTTCTCAAAATTATCATTTGTTTTTTTAATAATAAGAAAGATATTTTTATGTTTTGTTCTCATGAAATAAATAAATAAATATTATATATAGGACATTCTTACATAGATTGACTAAGTCCCACGGTAAGCTCAAGAAGGCTTGTGTTGTGGGTACTCAGACAACGATATATATAATATATAAATACATAGAACACAACCATGACTCAGGAACAAATATCTGTATCATCATACAAATAAAATTTATTTTATTTAATAAATGCCCTTACCAGGATTCGAACCCGGGACCATCGGCTTTATAGGCAGGGTCACTACCCACTAGGCCAGACCGGTCGTCAAATTCTTCGCCTAGTTAGTTTTTTTATTCCTGAAGAAAAAACATAATGTAACACTAGTGTTAAGTAGGGAATGCAATCTCGCACCAAGATTGGCGATTCGAGATCTCGCACGAAAAATCGGAATCGAGATAGACATGTTTCGCGATCTCGACCGTCACACTTTCGAGATCGAGATTAATCTCGACGAGATCGAGATTTGACAAAGTAATAAAAAAGTGTTATTTTGAGCAAAAATCTCTAAGAATTCCGTATTTACTACTTATTTAGAGTACTTACGTCATGTTTTATTTTGAAGATCAACAAATTAATCAACATTTAATAAAAAAACTACTTTTATAAAAAAAAAAAACAAATAATATGTATGTAGGGTTGTACGTTGTTTCATATACTACATTTTAATTCGTAGAATTGTGCTTCATAGAAATTTTTTCTCATATTATCATTTCATAGAATGATCAACTTCCAGTGCACTTACATTGTAGAAGCTGTACTTATAGATTTTTTATAGTTCAGAAAATTAATGTTTCGAAATTCATGTCATAAAATTTCAGGTCATATATTATTATTCCTTATAATATTAAGTTTATATAAAACTTGTTTCCAAGCCTGCATATTCATAGAATTTTGTTTCACATTTTATTAAACTTAATATTTTCATTTCATAGAAGCCTCAGTAACTCAATACGTACTTTGTCAAAAATTAAATCATAGATCTTTGTTGCAAAGAAAATTGCGGGGGTCGCAGTTCTAATATTACAATTCTTTGCATTGAGTTTCTTTTCAATAAATTTTAATGAAGTGCATAAGTTCTGAAATAATAATATTTCAAAAGAAAATACTAGAACTCAATATTCTATTAAACAGTTCCTATGAAACAACAATATATGAAATCTGTGTCTACGAAACAAGAATACATGAAACATAATTCTACTGTTTGATAAGTTTCTAAATTTAAAAAGTTTGATAGTAATACACATTCAACAAATGCCTGAACAACATGAACCTAAGGTCAAAACGATTACTCAAAACAAAGTAATTCACGCAGATCAATCTTTCAATCTCGTTCGAGATCTCGAAAATACTAATCAAGATCTCGACCGAGATTGTTAAAATAGAGATTTCCTGTCAACGAGTTTGAATCTCGAAAATTCGTGCGAGATCTCGCGAGATCTTGAAATTGCGAGATCGAGATTGCATTCCCTGTTAATTCTATATTATAGCGACACTCGAGGGACCGTACGTTTTTCGACGCTATAGACAGTTTTCGTTATATTGAGAGAAATTAATATTAAAGTAAAGCAACTAACTACCTATAGCCAACAAATGTCGACGTTATGGGGAGTGAATTGTTATATCGAGTGACATTACATACATATATGCAATGGAGTTTACACAAGTTACACTGTTTATGTTCTCAATATGTTATCAAACCTTACTGTATTTGCTTTTCCTATTGATTACAATAGGGCAATAAATTAATTTTAATAATATAAGATCTGTGACTAATTGTAACATTATTGCTCAATCTTCTTAATTCCCCTAATATTACCACCCACTACTGTAAAGTCAATACTTACCTGGTACTTACACAATGACAGAAACCAAAAGTCCACTAAAAAGCATTTTTTTTACAAAACAAAGCGCTTCATCTACGAAAGAGCTTTACAGACGGATATGTTCAACAACTTATGCCTTTTGTAAGTAGGCACGCGTTGTCGTTGTCACACTATTTTACCCAATTAACCGTTGCATTTAAACATTTATCATTCATCGAAATACTACAGCTTACTCCGTTGTAATAAGATTCAAAATTACCAAATTAAACAAGTATTGTTTACAATTTTATTATAGGCATCATAAACTAAGCCTGCTGAGGTAAACCTTCCATTGTGTTTTGTTTTAGCACCGTGTCATCAATTTCTTTTCACCGTGCAAAAGTCCATATAACAACGGTAAGATCCTTTACAGGAGTCGTCTTTTGTTTCTCTAACGGATTCTTTCACCTATATTTGTGTATACTGTAACCATGTCAAAGTTACATTTGCGATTCTCAAAATTACGTTTTCTAAAATTACACTTAAAGACACTTGAGAAGCGAAGCGCAAAGATAAAGTTGTTTTGAATTATTGACACAATAGGTCGGCCATTTTGGTTTAGTATTGCACATTATGCGTGATAACGGATTGCATTTGTTTTGCCGCACGAGCATTGTAAAACATGTCTCTATTGACTGTTTTGTTGATTTTTGCAAATACTGGAAGCATTCTATCTATTTCTACCATGATGCGTCAAATTATCTTTTTACCCAATTTCATCTAAATACATTCAGTGTTTTAAGCGTGAAGAGGTAACGAAGAGACAGACAGACGGAGTTATTTTTTTCGCATTTATATTATGATTATTGGTAGGGAATAGAGTTGTTATAGTAGAGATCAAAGAGAATATAACCACTACGTTTTAGTAGAGATAGTAGGGATAATATGGAAAAAAGCAAAAAGGTGCCTGAAGAACGCAGTGTCGTGTGGAGGTATTTACACTATTTACATTTGTATTTTGTTTATTTGCTGAATATGGGTTTACAAAGGTGTACAATGACAATAACATATTTTAGTTCAACCATACCCTGGACTGTACTGTAGGTACTAGAGGTGGTTCGTCTTGAAAATTTACTAGGTACTTACCTCCTTATTCATAATAGCTCTACAAACCTCAATTAGCTAATAATCGTTTGTCCTTATCTGTCATTTTGACTTATGTATTTGTAAGAAAGGGATAAAACATAATTTAATTGAATCAGTCCCGTAAAGTTGTATGAATAAGGGGGATAGTGTCTATAACGATAAACGTGGTCATGGCTTTCCTCTAATCTCGATCACGCCATGCATGAGGCGGGGACAAATGGGAATGATTTATATGAAAACATCTACATATTTGGATAAATGGAAATACACCATCACGTCTCGTGGCCAGTTGCGGGGGTGTTCATATCCAGTTTTCCAGTAACACTCTACTCTCACAAGTTGTTACTAGATCCAATTCACGTTCACGCCGTTATAACGGACAGACAGACGGTCGAGGTCGGACAAGGTCGGACAGGTAAGCAACATGTCGCGACAAGTCGCGCTCTGGACACAATTAGACCCTTTATGGGTCGGATCGAATGTGAAGGCCTTTAGCTTTTGTTTTTGTTGGTAAAAGATAGTTGTGTGCCATCGAGTATCTTGATAGAGAAATAAAACCTCAAAATGAATGATTGATATATTTGAATTTTCATCTAAAAGAGCAACTGTTGTGACGGGCTCTACGGCTCTACTTCGAGTCTACTGGGTTTACAGTAAATTACTGTAAGTTTGTAGATATCATACCAATAAAAGTAATTCAACACAACTAACACACGCCATAAAAACCATCCCATTTATTTGACTACAATCAAGTGCAAGCGAGCGCCTATACACGGTGTAACATGAGGAAACCGAATAATTTTAACCACGCATTTCTGAGGTCAAAAGAAGGAAAAAATGTAATATGAGTTTAGGTCAATTTCGCCAAAAAAATTTTTTTTTGTTGTTTTGTTTTTTCAATTTTTTGAATGTATTTGTACATAAAAAAATAAATGTAGTAGGTAAACTTGTCACTTAAAATTGATTTTTTTTTCGTAAAACCTACTTTTTGCAAGTGTTATTTGTCACTTTTTGACATCTACCAATAAGGATATTTAGACTACGTCCCATAGCAGCAACATCACCATCAAAAAGGCTTTTTACACTATGTAACAATAAAAACTAGTTTTTTTTTTAATTAATATTATCTCTGAAACTAGACGAATCTCAAAAAAGTTTATAGGACATTTTTGTCTCTAAATATGATCAGGAATACGCTGTTAAAATTATTCGGTTTCCTCATGTTACACCGTGTAGATGATAAGCTAGAAATTGTAATAGGTACTACGTCGTAGGTAATGTAAGTACTCGTAATTATCGGAGCTACGTCAATTGTTTTGTGAAGTAGCCGTACCTATTGCACGCAATCGTGTTTTATTAAGGCCCCAGTACACAATGGGCCATCGCCGGCTACTCCAAGGGACGCATTTATGCGTCAGAGGGAGCAAGTGATATTGCTATCTCATTCTACCGCATGGCTGCGTCCCTTGGTGTGGCCGGCGATGGCCCATTGTGTACTGGGGCCTTTACACTAAAGCTATTAGACCAAGAATTCTACTTCTGATCAAAGATTACCATTCTTACCATACCAACTTGAGCATCATACATGTTAGAAAATCCTATTAGTAATAGACATCAACGACTTGACTAACATGGAAGAATATAATTTTGTAGTGCCTACTTATCTGCCTTATACCTTACATCCATCACAATATAGATGTATACCTACATATTATAATATAATGAAAACAAGTTCCACCGTAGCCAAATGTCATTGCCCATTCCGAGCGAACACATTTTTTGTTTTCCAGAACCACTTACCGAGACCTCCCCATATAAACCTTCTCCACACAAACTCTTTTAAAACACAATGTTATCTCTCAATTACCATAATTAAAGTATGTCTAATTACTGGTCATTTCCTATCTTTGTCTGATGGCTAGTGTTAGATAAGGATGACGAGTGTGTGCGTAATGATTTTGTACTGTTTTATGTAAATGTTGGAGGTGTTGGTAGTTTGGTTGGGGGTAAAGGCGAATGGACGGCCTTGCCTAGATGCCTGTAGTGATATCATCTCGTACGGTTCTAGATAATATAATATTTAGGTATTTAGTATTATTTCATAACATTGCGTTGCGCGTAACATGAATCCAGTGGAGGGGTGGAGTTACATACAATTTCGCTTTGTTTAGATTGTAAAGTTTGGAGCGACATGCAAACATAAACTGTCGAAAATTGAGTATTCGAGACTGTAGGTGGCGTGAGTGTGTAGTGAAATGAAACGCTATCATTTTCATATATGTACATATTATACCTACATATTACTCACGCATACTTATCTTAGCGTATCGATTCGTTTTCTGCAAACGATTGTCATCTTGGCTAGGCCCCCCAGTTGGATCAAATAAAATCAAAAATCATTTATTTCTAGCAAATTTGAAGTTGTATTTTTGAATTTATGAAATAATGTAAATTATATGTACTGACGATCATAATATAAATTCGTGTAAGAAGATTAGTTTAGGATAATTTATATTATGAGAATAAATATCTAAATCTAAATAAAAGTCCATAACGGGTTAGTAACATACTAATACTAGGGTTAGTAGGTATAACATTAATACAAATTTTTACACAATGTGGCATGTAGCTGCGACCAGTAGGTAGGTTGCTGAAGCGGCAAGTGAACCTTCTGTAACATAATATGTACTAATTTATTTTGTGTCTGAAGTTATTTTGAGTCTTTATCTTATGTTTCCCTTTAATCGCCCGCTCAAAGCGAAAACCGACAAAGTCAAATACCGGTAAAATAGATCCCGAAGATGACAGTTTCATTACCGAGAATTGTCCGACCTCCCGACACGTAACAAACAAACAAACACACAATCAGTTAACTAGAACCCACTGTGGATCTCAATCGCGCCGCCTACTACATCTTTCACAACAAACATTTTGAAATAGGTACTATCAAAAACCAACCTTATTTTTAAGTCTATTAAGTTCTATTTCAACTAAAATTTTGAAATCTTCTAATTCAATGAAATTTGGAGTTTATGGCTAAGGTAATAGAGTTAAAAATGGATTATTTTAGGATAGTAACAAGGTGTCTTAGTCTGTCTTAGGTGTCAAGCTGTGATATACAGGTGTCTTGCACCACCGGAGTCGAAATACACAACTAAGTTTGCATTTCTCTAACCCTTTTGTCCTTGTATTAAAGTGCATTTTAGAATGACAGTTTAAAGATAAGTTGGTGGCGGTAGGGTAAAGTGACTCGTCGATGACAGCTATGGGGTAATTTATTGTCGACAATTCGCGATAAGTGATCGGTTTATGATCTCTTTGGTGGCCGAAATGTTCGGAGAAACTTTTTTATTACGGAAATTGAAACAGTCTTTATGGTCAATTACCTATATGAGTAAGACCTTGTTACCAAATACACGGTGTTTGGAGACAACAAAAAAATAATGATATGTAGAGATTGTAGAGAAGTATGTAGTTCGTATATATGTCCCGATTCCAATATATTACGTAGGCACATTGTAATTCATCGATTTCGTCATTTAAATATAGTTATAGGCTATCGTGATTGCTGCTCATGCACTATTAGTGCTTCAAAATGGCTAGGCTAATAAATGAAATACGTGAGTTTTATGCCATGAAACCACGTTGTCATTGATGTTGAATAAGATATGTAATTTCACATGTCACCGTGGATTTTAAATTATTATTAAAAACTTTACTCAAACATATATGCATGTGCATGTATCTTTATTCTCTTTTCTTAAAACTATTAAATCATTAGGTATATTTAAGATAATAACAGTCATATCTGAAATACAGCTAAATCCATATTTGTCATCTATTAAAACATTAAACTTAATAAAACACATTTTATTACAGTCAACAATATGTATGCGCGTCCATCTGTCTGATTCAATATTCAATCTTCATAACATCACATTACCATTATTCAAAAATAAACTATAATTAGTAGAAAATAAGGTTGACTTTCTAAATTTCGACCTATGAAGTTGGGGCGTTTTGTATTCTCAACGTATGATTAGTAATGACTCATAAAAGGCACCGAACTTCTCGAAATTTAGTGTCCATTTATTGTGGTGTTTACCCTACGGATTCCTTTCTAACAAACAATGTAGAAGAAAATACCTGATGCGTGCGATCCATCGCTGGTTTCTTTACAGTCTTTACACTAATAGGCGTCAGTATATGCAGAAAAGCCAGTAGTGAATGGGTCTTTGTAATACTGTTGTTGATGCTTGAAATTTGTTCCGCTGCTTTTACATTGCCGCGCCTGTAGCGCGTGTTTTTAAATTGTACTAAGTAAAGAAGTAATAAATCGTATATTTAGTAATCGTTTAGTTTATCTTGTATGTTGGTGCGATCGGTATGCCGTTGTGTGGTCTGGGGTAAATCAGTGTTGACATGTGTTTTATTGTCCAATATGGAGGTTCGGAGAAGTCAGGAATTGCGTTTGTCAATAATCTTCGAGGATTTATTGAAATCAGGTATTTCAATCAGTGAATGTTGTCTGTCTTTTGAAGTTACCGACGCTTATGGAGCTTTATGTTTTAAATTCAATTTGTAGTTAGGTTACATATATGACCCTATAAGGTACAGAACATTACGGCCCAAAGAATCTGGAATTTTCTGGATGCAACGGGCATTAGTAATGAACTTTAAAGGGCCGTCACAATAGATCAATGCTGGTCGACGCGACACTCAAAGGCCCTCATTACCCCAAAATAATAATAAATGTACATAGTTGTTATTTTGGAGGGAAAAGGGTGCCAAGAAATGAGACACGGCCGTTTATCGTATAGCTATATTCCGACTGACAAGGCTGTTGCCGGGTGCAAGGGGCTATTCATAAATTACGTCATTTCAAATTAGGGGGGGGGGGTCTGGACATCGGATGACGGTAGCATGAAGTAGGAGGAAATGGGGTCATTTGAAGCATGATTTTTGAATGATTATGGGGGGGGGGGGGTCAAAAATCGTCAAAAATCGATGACGTAATTTATGGACAGCCCCCAACCGGCTGGCGTGAAAATCTCATCTACCCGATATCTTAAACCTAACATCCCTCCACCAGTAGTTTTTACAACCAAAAGAACTGAAATTAGAAAAATTGTCTATAATCCACCAGGTTCCGTGCGCGTTTGGTCTTTCCTGCGGCCACGTTTTGTCCCGCGGATTCATCAAGCGCCGTCTCCGTTGCCGGTAGTGGCGGCGTAGGGACCTTGACAGAATCGCTTATACAAGGTTCCTGTTGTTCTGGACAATCGGTCCATTCCTCTAACTCTGTCGTGGTCGATGACGCTGATGGTGTCGCAGCTGGAGCGGGCAGGTTACCGAGCGCCGTTGGGGCCGCCACAGCTGATGGTACCGCTGTCACTTGAGGAGTATGTGATGGAGCAGCGTCTATAACTATAGCTGGCATGTTATCGGGGGCGAAGGGTTTTTGCCCCGGGCGGGCAACATCTTGGTTTTCCGGTTCAGATTGCCCTATGGTATCTTCCTCCCCCATATACTTGTACATTTGATTTTTATGTCTTTTTATTAAGCGGTCCGATTGTTCACATTTAACTAAATACGTCGATCTCCCTAATTGTTTCTTCACCAACGCTTTAGACCAAAACGCTCTTTGTCCCTGGTACACTTTCACTATAACAACGTCATTCGGCTTAAAATTAATGTTCCTACTGCCACGGTACTGCTGCATCTGAGAACACTGATTTTTCCGAACGGTTTCATACAATGCTGCATCGGATGAACCCCGCGGTACTGGATTCATTAAGTCCAATCTACATCGTAGGTTCCTACCGAACAAAACCTCCGCCGGTGATCGGTTAGTGGATGAATGTTTGGAATTTCGATACTGAAACAAAAATTCGTGTATTTTCATTTTTAGCTCCTTTTTTTGAACACCACTCAGAAGAATGGCTTTCAAAGCTTTTTTAAATATCTTCACATAACTTTCCGCCTGACCGTTACTTGCCGGGTTGTATGGAGGAATTGTGACATGAGAAATACCATTCGTATTACAAAACGCTGCGAATTCTGTTGATGTGAACGATGTGCCGTTATCTGTGCAAATTGTGTTTATTAACCCGAACCTAGACATCAATTCACATAAACAATTTATGACAACTCCCGAACCGAAACCGTTGCTAACATCGAAAACCTCAACCCATTTTGAATAAGCATCGACAGCTATCAAAAACATATTATTATTAATCGGGCCTGCAAAATCGAGGTGTACTCTATAAAAAAAATCAGGTGGAAACTCCCAGGGCGTAAGCGGGGCGCGGCGGGGTGCGGGGCGTAGCTGCGTGCATACTGCGCACGCGGCGGCCGCGCGTTCTATGCACGCGCTCTGCCCGGGCCACCAGAACCGATCACGCGCTGCTGCCTTCATTTTAGCGACACCTAAATGGCCTCGATGCAAATCCGTTATAACTTGGCTTCTTAGGGTTTGCGGAACTATTAATCTAGCGCCCCTCATTACACAACCGTTTTCCACTGAGAGTTCGATCCTACAGTCAAAATATGGTTTAATCGCTTTATCTGTTATTTTATTTGGCCATCCGTTTAAAACATAACCTACTACTCGTGATAAAACAGAGTCTGTTTCTGTAGCGCGGCGTACGTCACAAACGGAAGCGGGCGGCGAACCGGTTCCTGCTACGAAATGAATATAGGATGCGCGATCAGTTTCGGCCGCCCCTGGCGCGACCGCCTCGCCGCTTCGCTCAGATTGCAATGATGACGTCATCGCCATGGAGCGACTAAGAAAATCTGCCGTGTTGTGCGCACTGCTAACGTACTCGATAGTGTAATTATATGCGGCCAAGAATAGGGCATACCGCTGAAGTCTATTTGCGGTCACTTCCGGTATCCCTTTCGCGGGATTAAAAATTGATAAAAGGGGCTTATGGTCCGTTCGTAAAATAAATGGTGTTGCTCTGCCATACAGGTATTGGTGGTATTTCGTGATACCGAAAACGATTGCAGTTGCCTCTTTTTCGATTTGACTATAACGTTTTTCCGCGGCATTTAAACTTCTAGACATAAAGGATATGGGTTGCTCAACTCCATCATCCCCCACTTGTGATAAGATGGACCCAAGTCCAAAGGGTGACGCATCCACTGTCAAAATTATTCGTGCATCCGGGTTAAAATGCGCAAGCGTGTTATCCGCTGCCAGTGCATTTTTTATAGCAACAAACGCGTCCTCCTGCTCCCGAAGCCACTGCCATTTAACATTTTTTTGTAGCAGTTCATGTAACGGATGTAATATAGTAGATGCGTTTTTTATGAATCCCCTATAGTAGTTCACCAACCCTAAAAATGATTTCAATTCAGTAACATTTCTTGGTTGTTTCGCATTTAAGATTGCTTTTACTTTTTCAGGTGACTTATGTAACCCGTGCCTGTCGATTATATAACCTAAGTAAGATACGGAATCTTGAAAGAAACTACATTTTTCCTTTTTAAGAACTAATCCCGCGTTCTCAAGTCGCTTAAATACTTCCCGTAGTCTAGCAATGTGCTCATCCTTAGTTTTTCCCGTAATCAGAATATCGTCCAGAAATTGGAGTACACCATCTATTCCCGATAGAATTTTCTCTAAGGTGCGCTGAAAAATAGACGGAGCACTGGATAATCCAAAAATTAATCGCTTATACATGTATAAGCCTTTGTGTGTATTGATGCAGGTCAGAGGTTGTGAGTCGGGGTGCAATTTAATCTGGTTATACGCTCCCGATAAATCTAACTTTGTGAATTGCAGTCCGCCGTGAAGTTTCGAAAATAACTCGTCAATACGTGGCAAGGGATATTTTTCTATAATCAGCTGTTTGTTAAGAGTAGCAGAGTAATCCGCACACAACCGAATGCTACCGTCCTGTTTTAATACGGGGACAATGGGGCTCGCGAAATCTGAAGAGGTGGCGGGTTCAATTATACCTAACTCCAATAAGCGATTTAATTCTAGCTCGAGTTTTGGTCGAATTGCAAACGGCACCGATCTAGCTTTTTTAAAAATCGGAATCGCATCCGGTTTTAAATGTAATTTTACTTCCACGTCTTTGCAGCAACCCAATTTATCGGAAAATAAATGCGAATAATTTGTCAAAATTTTATCACACTCATCCCAGTTACACGCATTTACCCTCGAAGTTACCTCTAAGTGGAACTTTGAGCAGAAGTCCCTCCCTAGCAACGGAGGTCCGCCATCTGTTACTACATGGACTTCTATAAATTCGGTTTGATTATTGTAAACAAAAGGCAGCGTTATCACTCCAGCCAACCCGATTATACCGTGATTATAACTACGAAGTATTTTATGACTTTTACGTAAAGGATGATTCGAAAAATGTTTAAAATACACGGATTCATTAACTGCTGTCACTGCAGACCCAGTGTCTAATTCACATGTTAACTGAACATTATCCACCGTTACCGACACCAACATTGGTTCTCCTCGATTTGTACGAATATTATATATTAAATACTCACCCTCATCGGCTTCATCCGTGCAACATTGTAGGAAATGGTTATTAGATGGGACATTCTTCGAGTTACAAACGCGCATTAAATGCCCTTTAACACCGCACAACTTGCACGACGCATTTCTAAATCTACACTTCTTGCCCTCATGGTTAAAGTATCCGCACACTGAACACTGTACAGAACCCTTTTGATCCCGCGTGGTGCTCGCCTGCGGAACCCCGTTCTGCCGAGTCGCGTTGGCTTGCTGCTGCGGCCCGGCCGCCCGCGCTGTCACCTTGTGCACGTCCGCTGCGTCGCGCACCTTCGCCTGCTGCGCACCTTCTCTCGCGCAGCGGATGCTCTCCGCTAACTGCAGTGCCTTCGCTAGTGTGAAGTCTTCCAGAGGTTCTCTGAATAGCCGGTCCCGCTCCGGGCCTCCAGTCATGCCCAGCACGAACCGATCTCGCAGCGTGTCTTCTAAACTCGCCGCCACGAAATTGCAATGCAATGATAAACCACGAACTCGCGCCGCCCAATCCGCTAACGACTCGCCCGATGATTGCACGGCACTATAAAATTTGAAACGTTCCGCGAACCCGCACTTTCCAGTTTTAAAATGGCCGTCGAGAAGTCCCGTTAACTTTGCTAACTCGAGCGATCCCACCTCGGCAGGGAGCGCGAGATTTTTTACGAGTCGGTACGTCGGCTCTGCTAAGCTACTTAATAAAATAGCCCGACGTTTTGCGCCCGATTTGTCCGTGTCCTCACTAATGTCATTTGCTATAAACCATTGTTCAAGGCGGCCCTTATATAATAACCACTCCTGTTCTTCGTGATTGAACACACTCAAAAATCCAACTGACATTTTAGCCATGATTAATAATAACACCGAATAAAACCAACACACGCGTAAAGTCCGTTAAGTCGTCGCCACTGTTATTTTGGAGGGAAAAGGGTGCCAAGAAATGAGACACGGCCGTTTATCGTATAGCTATATTCCGACTGACAAGGCTGTTGCCGGGTGCAACCGGCTGGCGTGAAAATCTCATCTACCCGATATCTTAAACCTAACAATAGTAGTACCTACCTATGTAATATATCATGATTGTCTTTGAGTTTTGTACGTTGACTTTAATGTTTAGAATAAAATTAGTAGAGTCAAGCTATCATAACCTATAACCTATATGTTTTAATTTACACTTACACTTTACGTTAGGGTAACGTAACTAATGTATTTAATATTTATGTATTATTTTTATGATTATACAGGTTAATTATGTAGGTAGGCAACCTATAGGGGCCCAACTGATGAACAGTCCGCCGGACGGTTTCCGCCTGTGTCAGTTGTTCGGAACTGTCAAAATTTTGTTCTAACTGACAGGCCGATACCGCCTGGCAGACTGTTAATCAGTGGGCCCCTTATCTCTAGCAGCTCGCGACATTGAACATTTCAAGATATTACAATGTTTTCCCAATTAAACTTTCGAAAACTTGAGACAATGAGCTAACCCCTAGTCATTACAAAAAGTCGAATTTACCACTGATCTCCCAAAACAAAAGCAGTAAAAGAATCTCCCTTAACACCATTAATAAGGCCTATTCACACAAACGCCATATGTGTCACGATTGCACGCCTGCCGTAAAATCAAAAAGACCTAACAATCATACGAACCCGCCGCGCCGCCAAAAAAGCCGCTCTCATACAATCGAAACTGCGCTCTTATTTTAAAAATGACATGGTTAAATCACATGAAACTTGGCAAGAACATTGAAAACACATATATCTTTATCTGGTACGACTAAATTTCGTTGCTAGAAATTCTTATAAGTACATACAAAGAAAAAAAGGCGAGTAGAATTTTAATTTGTAACATATGTAACACTTCTACTCGCTCTGATTTCCTTGTAGTTAATACCATTTCTAGCAACGAAGGTCGAAAACTAGTACCAGACATAGATATACTTATATGTTATTAGAATTGTCATGTTATTTCAGAATGTCGTTTTACAATGAGAGCGTGACGTCGATTGTATGGGGGCGGGTAGTTCGTGTTCGCGGCCAAGTTGACTTAACGATAACGGAGATTAGACGTTTTGGTTTTAAGGTAGGTTTAGCAACGAAACACATGGGCACATAAATCAGAGCATCGCCTGAACAAACGGACAGACGTATTGTTTTAACAGCGGTTTGAGACAAATTGCCCTTTTGGGTGAAAAAACTTCAACTCCAGAAGGCATGGGCACCCACTGAATGGATGCAGAAGATTA
This sequence comes from Cydia splendana, assembly GCF_910591565.1. Classification (NCBI taxonomy): domain Eukaryota; kingdom Metazoa; phylum Arthropoda; class Insecta; order Lepidoptera; family Tortricidae; genus Cydia; species Cydia splendana. Next base: position 23,054,273 of record NC_085967.1, on the reverse strand, counting down.
CCGAGTTTTTTTCTGTTGCTGGCCATTTTTTTAACACCCGACGCAAAAACAGGGGTGTTATACATTTTTGACGCCATCAATGTATGTCCTGTCTCTCTGTGTGTCTGTCTGTGGCTTCGTGGCTCTCAAACGGATGGACCGATTTCGATGAAAATTCTTAACGTGAAGGCGAGTTTCCTTGTGGTGGTTCTTAGCTTTGTTTGATAAAAATCCATCCAGCAGTTTGAAGAGTATCAGCTCTTTTCCAAAATGGTGTAAGGCATTTTTGGAATAAGTAAAATGTTTTTTTTTGCATAATGCGTAGGCGTAGGGGTTTTTATTTATTTTATTGATTGGTTATTCTACGGCTGCAGCAAAGCTTAGTGTAGGTCCTTCAACACAGATAATATTCAGACGAGGCAGAAAATTATAAGAGCTGCTATATTGAGTTACTGATTAGACTAGCTGCTAAATCACGACTTATCCGAGTTGCCACTCAAGAACTTGTAAACCAGTTGTTTTTTTGGCAAAATCATTAGATAAAGTCAGTAAGACCCGATTTTTCAATCCCCAGCTAAGCAGACGGCTGGATATAGTATTTATTCCATGATAACACGATTTTCATATGTCATTCTCATAACTTAATTCGTTGGAACAGTCACCGGCCCTTTAGACTGCTCCCTCCATACATGAGTTTCCTTATTATTATTATTTAAATTACATAAACTTAAATTGATTTTGAGGAATTAATACTTTGTATTGTATGCATATTGTAAGTAAGTAGCTGCACGGGAATTTTTCAGCATAACCCGACAATGTTAAATAAAGTAGGTAGGTATATGTAACGGATTATAACCTGTACCTAATAACAAAGGTAGGTACAGTCAGCAGCAGAAGTTGCTAAGCGGGCGAGGTGTTCAAAATTACCTTGACACGCTCTTATTCTCTTAACAATAAAGTCGCGTCAAGATCATTTTGAACACCTGGCCCGCTTAGCAACTTCTGCTGCTGACTGTACCAAAAAGCACGACAATTCCCAGTACCAGCCGACAGGAACCGCTATTCTTGTCTTGCATTATTAATAAACAATCGACAATCAGAAAAATCGTGGCCACGCGCCGCTCGTCCACGGAATTGTATAATTTCCTTCAATGTGAGGCGCCATATTGTTTTGATCGCCTTGCACGCCCAGTACGTGACAGTTTTGTAAAGAACCTGGGATTTTAAATTTGGAATAAGTAGATTTAAATTTAGCTAATGTGTTTTTGGAATTAGAATTTCGATTGTTTTTAATAGAGATGGGACATCGTCGATTATGGTGTCGCGTCGGTGAACATAAATATTGCTTTTGCTAGATTATGCAGATCGTTTCGTTTAACTGAAATCAAATTCCCTTACCGCGAAACACGAAATTCGAAGTTAATGTACCTATCGCTCGAAATATACACGAGCGATTTTTAGATTTTGGCGGTAATCCCTCTATAAATGCGGTAGGACTAGACTAGTTAAAATACCTCTTTTGTACTTACATTTGTACGTGCACTGTGAGTGTTCATACCATGGTGGTGTGACTTTGAATATTTATATGTAATTTTGTAACGTATTATTTTTATGCAAATGTGTTTTAGCAAATTTGTAAAAGTCGTAAAAAATATGCAAACCACGACTTATGTAACTGAACTTATTTTTTTTTCGATTAAATTCAATGAATTCTAACAACTACTTAAGGTTAAATACAATTAATCCAAACAACTTAATTTACAAGTACATAAGAAAATAACGCCATTAAGTATCTAACAAGCTACTAAGAAATATGTGTCGGGTTCTGCCCAATCCGTTTGGCATTCAATTGCAGCCTCCCACACAGACAGACGGGCTCCTTATTCGGTAACTAACTAATGAACAATATTTAAAACGATACCGTCTAGGTTAAATCCTGCCTTCATTCAATAAAACCATTTACGGCTTTTTAGAATAAATCCCAACTATTCTTGTTTGAACAAGTTTGGAATTGTCTTCCATTAAAAATGGCTAATTTGCTAATAATCTACTTATATTTTACATTCCTTTTCTATCTTTTACTAGTAGTTTATAACACCTCTTTAAAATTTTGAAGTGAAGCTATTATAAAATCACGTCTTTTGTTGTATTACCTACATCACTTAGCAATAAAAATAATCTTTCAAACTATCCAATTTACCTGCTTACTTAAGTAGCTTAGTAATAGACAAAGGTGTATCAAGTAATGGTGTTTATCATACTTCGATCCACATAAAGGTCAGTGAAAGCAATAATCCGGTAGCGCCAGCATTCTACTTAAACCACACATTCAGCTTATCACAAATTAGAGGTAGAAACTTATGAGCTGTCAAACTAAGCCAACTGACACTTCTAATAAATGTGTCACCGGCTTTATATTTTTTCACGCTATGGTTTAAAAGTTCTCTGCCCTTTCTTTGTTTCAATTTTCAAATTGAGAAAGTGACGCAACGGTTTTGAGATTTGAAAATAGAATGTTTACGCGGCAGACAAAGGGGAGTATTACAAATCGTCATAACGGTCGATAATGCGTTCCGAGAGTGACAGTTAATTTATGAAATGGCGGGCATTCTGATTGTTTTCACTGGGTGAAGGCGGGAATTCGGTTTGAAATTTATTGATGGCTGAATCGAAATAGCTTGTTCTAAACAAGAGTGAAAATAAAATTAAATAAATCCATTTTTTAGGACAAATTGATTGCAAAATTTAACTCAATTAAAATGTGTTATGAAGAATGGTAGGAATTTCACTTAGGGACAGGAAAACAAACAAGTGGCTTCGGGAACATAGCAAAGTCACTGATGTAACCAGACGAATGGCGAAAGTGAAGTGGGAGTGGGCTGGACATGTCGCCCGGAAGGACGGCTCGTGGTGTATGAGGCTGGTAGAGTGGAGACCTTGGGGAGAGTCACGCCCAGTAGGAAAACCAAAATGCGTTGGTATGACGATATCAAAAGAACAGCTGGATGAAATGGGTACAAAGGGCACAAAATAGAACAGAATGGCAAAAATTGAAGGAGGCCTACATCTCAAAGGTTGAAAAGGGCTAAAAAGAAGAAGAAGAAAATGTGTTATATAAAATTTACTTCCAGTAACTACGTATGCAGATGTATGTATGTAATTTTAAGAAAACGAATACATAAATAGCTAAATACCTATTAATGTATGTTTAGTAATAGGTAACGTTAGTGACAAACAAAGGCAGATTATGTAGGAATTCTCTGTTATTGTTAAAATAACATCAACATGAATTTACAAGTCACTCCAATAATAAATCAATCAAATATAAATACCACAATCTTTTAAAAATAATCTCCTTAATTCAAATTATCGATGACAGTTGACATTCGATAAATTCCAGTAAAAAAGCAAAAGGACCTCTATTACATTCTATTTTTAAACATTTACTGTTTGACCTTTTTTAAACGTTAACTGGACTAATTACGCTGACAACGTGGTTTGTGGCTCAAACTCCCTAAACCAGAACTCGGAATTATAACAAAAACCTTATTACATTCCAATAAGGGCTATAAGTAATCAAATGATTGTTGAAACAAGTTGACGTTGAATAATCTTAGCCGACTAATTCGTTTGACAGTCGACAGTCGAGTAAATCTCCGTAATCATAATCGAGCTAACGCACGTCCCTAGCGGGCGTTGGCGCCGTAACTTCTTAATTTTAAATTACTTTCCGAATGTCACATTTTCTTTCGAAGGCTTAAATTAAAACTACACTTTATTCAGATGCGATAAGAATGCTTTTGCAATAACACAAAAGGGAGTAAAGAGACGTGGGGGTACTTAGTGATTACATTTTTATTTCTGATGATGACACAGGCTGACAATCATAATGCCGGCTATTAAACTTTTTTTTTACTTTGACAAAAAGGTGTTGGTAATTGGTGAGATTAGGGGTGCCCTCGAATTGGGATGTTTTACTTTTTAACGTTTACTGTAATTTTTCTGTCAAAGGAATAGATTAAGGGCCATTTAAGGACTTAAATATTACATCACATAAGTGGCTGATGAAAATACTGCTGTTAAGACATTATGAAGTAGATATCGGATAATATAATTAAAATTATATCTATATTCATTTTAAACTAGAGACGTTGACATAAATGGAATTTATTTAAATATTTTAACGAGTTCATTTTCTGATATTAATTACCAGCATCCGCATTAGCAGATGGAACGAAAACGAATGGTGAATGAATGGTCAAATCGACCGGAAGGAACGATTAGCCCAATATCCGGTAAACGGAGCGATTGGGCAATAGCCATAAAATTGATATAATTGTTTAATAAACAAGATAATTGTTCTTAAATCACTCAGGGTCATAATGTTACATAACTCTTAATATGACTACGGCAGTTGAAGTACTTAAAAGGGTGTATTTTGATTTTCATTATTTGTAATATAATATATCTTGCTTATCCTGAAAGCTACAGTTATAGGTATTAAGGTATAGGGTTACATAATTGTAAGTAGAATATTTTTAAAGAAGTCATGAAGAAATAAGACACTTCTAAGGGCCTACCGAGAACAACGAAGTTCGCAAATTGCAGGTATCTTTCTCTGTCACTCTAAATACGCCTTAATTGTGGTAGAAGAGAAAGATGCACGCAATGTGCGAACTTCGGTGTTCGCGGTAGGCACTCTAATTATTTGCCATTATCGACGCGATAAGATTCGGATGTCAACTGTAGCTGCATTACTGTTTCGGCGTTGTTATTGCCGCCGCTCCAGTTGTCAATTTTCTCGATTTACTCATACGAGTCGTCAATTTTGCAGAAAACTAATCATCCCTGCACCTCATTAACACCAAACGGTAACATTTGGACAACTGTCGGTGTCGGGCGCGAACAAAAGGAACGCCCTTTCTGCGCGTGCACATATGCTCACAATACTAACATTACTTCCAAAATGACCTTACACTATAGCCATCCTTATACAATTACACCATTTTGCAAAGTCAATAAGTCTCCCATTGATCAGAACACTACAATTCCACCCGCGTAAAGAGTCGAGCACTCAGGCCAATGAGTAAGTGCGTGGTGGAGATACTAAAACCAATGCTCCTGGTCGATGTGAGATAAGTGGCAATTTTCTGGGCTCCATATTTTTTTTTACAAATAGCGGCTAATTATGCTAGCGTCAATCATGTAATTCATGTACCATGTACCTGTGCGTTTTTTCAGAAACTTCCTTCTTCGTACAGCTAAACTGTGGAAGAAAAGGTTGCCCGTCGTATTTCCGGACCGATGTGACCTTCAAATCTTCAAGAATAGAATGTACTCCAAAAGACGACAATGCACTTGCAAAGCTACATAATAAATATGTAACTTTTGTAGCCTGCCTGTCAGACTGTTTTACTCTGTAACCAATGGGAATACACGTCACATCGCAACAGCTGTTGGCAGAATCAGCTGACGCGACATGACATTCGCGTTTCAAAATGACAGTTGGGGGTGTAATTTATGTTAGGGTCTATGGGTCAACTGTATGAGGTCTTACCGGACAATGAATCTCTGGCATCTTTGGGTCACCGGCATTGAGGCAGCAAAATGCGGTTGTGCTTTTGTAAAGATGATTCGCGTTTTTGAGAACTATAGGTCGACTTTGTATATTGACTATAAGATTCATCCAAAACGAGATGTCTAATTCCATTGACTTTTGTCAAATTCAACGGTGTCTTCTATTCACAGCAATAGACATTGTGAAATTGATTAACTATAGGTATTATTAATGAATTATTGTCGAATTGCTTGACAATTTCGATATTTGCGATCGATATTTTTGTTACGACTGCATTGTCTCGTAGAAATTGTGTTATGCAAATGTGTCTTGTAATTCAAGACACAAGGCCAAGATCAACAATCATGAGTTACATATGACGCTGTCACTGTCATGGTCGTGATTCGAGTAATCCTAGACATTGCGTAACACCAGTATTTCAATCCTGCATTTATTGCCCACTGCTGAGCATAGGCCTCTCTTCGAGTACACCACTTGTCCCGGTCCTGAGCTAATCTCAACCAATATTCAATTTTTTCCTTAGAACATTTAATAACAGTAGTTGACTTTAATAGCTTACCCCTCTGCCGAAAACCTTGCACAATTGTGCATACTTTTGTATGGACTGACGTTAAAAAATCTGACACGCTACGCACAAATAGCCGTACATTTGACGTGCCCCTCCCCCGCAAAAAACGGTAGACTGTTTTGTTCAGAAAATTACAGACAAAGCGTCTCCAGTTACTAATTACTAAATGCTCTAAGTATTTTTCTTCTAGTTCAACGTTTGTCGATGTACTTACGATTATCATCTTGGCTAGACCCTCTGTCTGTGTTTTAGCAGTGGGACGTACCTACCTATTTAGAAAGGCTGATTTTTGAAGTTAAAACACTTTTCAAAATTAATTTTATTACTCTTTTATTTGCAGGTAAGTTCACCATTTGGTTCAACTCGACACCCCAAGATAAGTATGATAATATAATAAGTCAATGTAAGTAGCTGTGTTTTGCATTGCGTGTCAAGCATAATGACTTTACCAATATCGTGTAACCAATATCATCATAAATTAAAAAAAAAGCCGCAAATGGAGCATGATCGATATTATGCTAATAAAATTAGTTTCAACGAGGAAACATGGTTAATGAGGGTATTTAATAGACTGATTGTATACGCCCACGCTATAAACCACTTAAGTTGACACTAAATTAATTTATTACTGTTTTTATTCGCTTCTTGATAGAATAATAGTACTTACCTACAAAAACATTGACACACTACTTACTCAACTTTCGAATAATTTCTTCTTAGATGAGTAAGTACCTATTCACTCTATATAGAGGCCGTGCGTATTTCATCACTATGATCTGCCACCTTGTGGCCTAAATCGGAAGCTTAAACTTGACATTAACACTCAAAGTAAATAAACAGGATCTTGTGGTGCTCTCTACAGGAGGCCGATTGTGATATAAGAATTTGTTAAGGTTTCGAAATTGTTTTGATACGCTGATTGGTGCGCGTGAGATGGCTAATGACAATTTTTTATATCAAAATTGGCCTCTTCGTACGGTGCGATACGATACCTACAGTCTAGAGTCACTGTTCTATCCGTATGCCATCATCATCATCATTTATTTATTGCATTCCATGGTATGTACAGATGGTATTTTAAATTAAATTGAACAACATGGACCCTGAATAGGGTATGGCAAGTTAACATTAATAGCTAAATAGGTACTTAAAATTACCTTACAAAACATATTATGTATTGCTTAATATCTAGTTAGTTTTATCACAGTAAATACTAATTATTATGGAATCTAATAGTTAACACTAAACTCTAATTCATAATTAGATTCCAAAAAATGTTGCCACTGCAATAACTTGTTTGTAAAATAGTAAATTCCTTTTTATAAATAAATACGCTAAGATAATTTATTTATTGGTAATTTTACGCATACGATTTAAAAAAGTACTTTTATTTACGTATTTTTACATAAATACAAGACGCGCTAGTAAAAAGTGGCAACATTGACTTACTTTTTTTGGAATCTAATTATGATTTAGAGTATAATGATAATAAATACGAATTTAAATGCTATGTCTTCTCCACCATGTCTCCGTTGTGGCTCCATTTTGGATTTCACGGGTCTATAAATCCCGGTCTTTTGATAGGCTTGCGTGGGGTCCGTGGGGATATAGATTCAACACGTAGAGGCCACTTGGCTGCATTATTATTAATTTTTATTTTATTTTATTTTTTTGACATGTTTCCCGTAAATCAATTAAATTTTAATAATGTCTTAAATTTTTATGTTAATTAAAAAAAATGTTTTTAGCTTTATCTATAAGCCATGTTGCTTGATAAATAAAATTATTAAATAAATAATAAAATATAGATAGCAATCGAATTGCGGGAGCTAATTTGATAGGGATCTTCCATTCATAATATCTCTACCAACATTGAAACACCAATCGGTCCATAGAATTCTCTTCCTAGCCTAACAAAATATCAAGTTTTAAATACTAGGTATGGGCTCCTAAGCGAGTCATATTATCCTTCTAACCAATAATCCTTTCTAATATTAACTGCAATTTGCCGCAGTCGAGTAAAAACATAACAGGTGACTAAAACTACATTTACTTATTCTTATGACAACAATTATTTATGGGCGCGCCATCGGAATTCCATTTCAACCACAAACTCCCAATATAAAGAAATATCCTCATATTCAATCCATTGTTGACAATCACAAGAATTTTATCTCAGGTTAATCTTTGTCCCAATTAAGGTCTATTATACTATGATATTTTAAGTATAATCTTATATCAATAACGTCCCAAGTCCACATTGCTGCACATGCTAAAGTAATGCTTAATTTTAACAACTTATGGTGTATTTAAAGAGTTGAACATTCACGTAGGTTGCGGTTATTTTAAGTTTACTGTCTTGAAATTAGAACATCCCAATTTCAAATTATGACACACGTTTTTTGCGGTTTATAGCTACTAGTTTAAGGTCTAAACTTGTGTATGATAATACTATTACTTAATCAGTGTGTGTGTTAAATAAATTTTGGTTTTTCTTTAGGCTTTAGAACATGTACTTACGTGAGATATTAAATTTGTATTTAACTGGCGTAGCGGTGGTCCGGCAATGGATCCATTTGGATGTTTTGTGGCCTGTAGTGTCATGGGACTCACGGGACTCACAGGTAAATGACAGTTCCTGTGTCGTATCAAAGAGAATAGATAGTATAGAGGGGTCCTGTCATAGTAAATTTTGTAGTCACAGTAAATTTACTGCCATCTATCGACACACGACTAAAACTCAAAAAGAAACTGTATAAAATTATCAAAAAATGTATATATATGGATAAATGATTTTATTATTTTTATATCATTTTGACCCATCTTCATTCACTGATATCTATGTTTTAAAGTTGTTAAATATGAAACGGTGTCGTCACGCCATCTAGCCGAGGATAGGCTAAAGGTGTGTGCGCCATCTATCCGAGAATGACTTTTTCTTGATTTCCGAGGCACGTTTTTTCCTTAGACTGTATTCATCTTATACGAAGTTACGTATGTCTTTGGTCGTATTCAAGGAAAGCTTGTGGAGTAGTATCGGAACAAAGTAATACATAGTATGTAAATAGATGCTTTTGTTTAAGTAACTTTTACTTTACTTGTATTCGTTGGTTACTGCGTCTTACTGCAGAGGATAAATTAATTTAAAAATTTTCATAATGATTTTTGATTGCTTTATGAAGGTTTTGGAATTGGAATTTGAACAGAAGAGGGTTTTTTTTCGTATTATGGCCATTTTACTTAAAGTTGTGGAAGGCTTTGTCTTTAGTAGGTATATACATCTATTTCAGTTTATAACTTATATACTTACTTATACGGGAACAACTTCTAAAACTAAATATATATTATGTTGTTCCTGCAGGTATAATAAAAAATATTCCTATTCAAATTCAAATAATTTATTTCAGAACAAGGAGTTCCATATACAATTACAACTAAAATAAAATTAACTAAAGTATAATTAAATGTGTTAGTAACAATAGGTAATACTTAAGAACTATGTTATTGTTAGCACACAGGAAACAAATTTATTATAAAATACATTAACAAAAAAGTTTTTTAAGTATTTTTTTGCAAGGAAGGTAACTCTGCACCAATCACATTCCAATCTAACGCATCATAACGCCTCTTCAAAAATAGCTATGATATAAACATAACGTTCGAAAGGTCAGTTAACCACATACAGGTATACTCAATAATAACCGACATACAACATAAATACAAGAACTGGTCCATCAGCTGTTCACTAACCAGATCCGGACTCGATATTCGACTATTGCCGTCTGTTTTACTCGACAGGCTTGGTGGGAATGGTGGAGAGAGATGGAAATGTCACGTTTCCGGTCGAGACCCGTTTGGCCGTTGATATTGAGGCCTGCGGGTTAAGAAAGTGGTTTCGATTGATTTTTTTATGTACCATCTAGTACCATCGTTACACCAGAATAAAGAAGACCGACAGCCCTCATACAACGCTGCGAAAATGGTCGATGTTGTATGGTGTAAGCAGATGACATTAATATTACTTTAACATTTTAGTTATTTGCGTTTTATATGTACGTTCTACTACAACGTTTGACCCATGTTTAATCACGTGAATAGGACTTTACCTAAATCCGTTTAACAGTAGGTAAATCGCACATGAACATATATTTGAGTTATTGTCGGTTGTTGTTGTTAAGTTTATGATAATGATTATCTACCCCCATACAATAATAGACTCATTTAGATATACCATCGACATTTAATACATATCTCCCCTAACAATATTTGCTTTTCCCACAAAGCATTAATTTTATTGTTTTCCTGAATTTATCGGCTGTCACATTAACGGCATAGCCCAGGATAATTAAAATAAAAACACGTGTGCAACTGTGCAGTCCCACAGTGTGTGTTACTTGATGTTACCCCCATACTTAACACAATTTTAAAATATTTTAACTATTATTTATATTGCTTATATTATCAACCTTAGTACAATAGCGTAAAGATTTAAAATTGAAGAAAATGTTAGTGGTTATTATGATTTTTTGATTTAGGATTGTTCAATTGTTGCTTTGTTTCGTTACTAATTGTTTTAAGGATAAATTGGTTATTTTCTTCTATTGTCTGGGCCGGAAATTATTTTTAACCCTCGTTAAGTGCAATAAAGTGTTAATACCCTTATCCTTATCGAGGGCTCTTCATATTTGTAATAAACAACATTGAAAAGTTACAATTGTGAAGAAATAGAGTCGAAAATCGGCCAAAAATACCAGTTTCATAAGTGTCATTTATGTAGGAATCCATAAACCGTTGCATAATTAGTTAATTACTTGATAGTACCTACTTATTTCAGTTGTTTTCCTTAAGTTCCTCTAAATGACTGTTGGGAATTCGTCCTCAGATCCCTAAACTAATGACGTATTTTTTCCTTAACTAAATGTGCAGAAGAACATGTAATTAGGATAAAGGGCTAAAATCTGGGGACACTGAATATCTATATATTTAAAGGCTACGGGGATAATTTAATGAAAATCTTCCCTATAGCCTTTTGAAGTATTTTAATAGTTATTTTATTTCGTACTTTCCCATGCATATCTTCGGGTTAGAAAATACAATAATGTCTCACATCGTAATTCCTCTGGATTTTAAATAGTTGTTTGTATGAATCAGTATGTTTTGAGCGACCTCGGCGTTTTACTGCTAATAATTACAAAATAATTAGTCACGACAAGCTGTAGGTACTATGTTTTATTACAGTTCTCACAGTTACAAAATTATAACGACTAAATGATGTATAACAATAGGTAATATGTAGTATCATGTCAATGGCGAAAAATAACCGTGACAAACTACTATGACCTTGTTAATATTATATAGGTAATAATAAGAATCGGGACGAGCCCTGGAAATATCTAAATACATACTTCAAACAAATTTACATATTCACAAAGTATTTTCTCTATATTTTTTCCCTTTTGATTTCACCAAACGAAGTAGGTATTTAACTATTTACAAAATAAATGCAGAGTATAATTAATTCAAGAAACATCCATTATAAGATGCCATACTGTTTCCAATTGTTGTAATGGACAAAAATTTTAGCAACTCATTAGGTATCAAATTGATGTAATGGACAAGTTTCCTTAGTCATCTATTTTTATTTTACTTCCTTTTATTGAAATGGTTAAAACTATTTACCTATGTAAAAAAAAAAAATCCTTTATTGTGTCGGGAATGCCTTCGCAAAATTGATAAAAAGTCAAAAAAATTCGAGAATAAGTAATTAACAAAATTATCTTTACAAAGAGGTTGTATACTAAATTAACCTATGTTATCCAAATATTCCAAATCAATCAGGAATCTCTAATAATTATCCCATAGACAACAGACGCGGCATTTTACGCTTTGCCTCTATAATTTATGGGCCCAGAAATAGTCTTCTCATTTCGGCTACAACGCTTTTGACGTAAGACTAATCTCGTGTAGTCGGCGACAAAGTACGAGTTTTTAGCTCTTTGTCGTATGTGCCATCGTCACTTTTCACTGACGATTCGTGACTTTCGTGAGCCTTGTTGCAATGATATAAGGTCTATCAATGGTCAATGAAGAAAGTTGTTGTTAGTACAATAATGAACTGTGACAGTTTCGTTGCATCAGATTAGTTAATGTGACAAGGTGCTACTGACAAGTAGTACTGTTTTGGATGGTAATGGTAGGGTTATTGGAATATAGGAGGGTTTTAGGATGGAACATAAACTAGTATAATTAGGAATATGTTTACGTATTGTTGATGTAGATTGTAGAATTTCAAACAATACGATAGTGCAATATATGTAGGGTAGCAATGTGGGTTCATTTCGTGTAAAGATAATAAAATAATAAAATGTGTGTATCGGAGGCAAAGACTCATTTTGGGTTGTTGTGCCATTAAGTAAGTAAGTTCAATAGTCAAAATAGGTAACAAACGATACATGAAAATCATGCCCCAAATACTGTGAAATTATTTTTACAGGGGTAAAAACGCATTGGCAATTTTATTTGCCTTTTGATGTTAAACATTGTTACATTCATGCCTTATTGTTACATGCGATGATATGTGTAATAAAGTACCAATTTTTAGGTTTTGTCAGGCCTGTTCCAGATACGGCAATTGCCGCAATGTTGCAGTGGTATATTAAATAGTTTTAGTTTCAATTTTATGTTTTAAGTATAGTTCTAGTTTTTAATTAGTTTAGTAAATTATAGCATAACCGCCTCGTCGTCGAACGGCGTATGCCTGGGTTACAACGGAAGAACAGCGCTGGCTTTGCCAGCCACATGCTGTGTTGTGACCCTTTTATGGCATTTTTCACTAATGTTATACATTGTATATTTGTCAACATGTTTTTGTCATCCGTGTTTGTTTGTCATAAATAAATGTATTTCTATTCTATTCTATTCTATTCTATTCTAATAATTTCTAACCGGTATAGTTGAACGTTTTTAATTAAGATGTGCGAATCGTCTCTAAGTAACATATGAGCATTAAAAAAAGTATAAGTAATCAATTTTGCATAAATCACAGGCCACTTAAATTATTTTAATTGATGAATATATCATATCAGTACACTTGATTTGTAAGAAATGTTAATGATTACATTATTTACGTATTTATGTGTCTATATCGAAAACATCTCTAAGATATACATATACTTTACGCTCCTTCCAATATCCCTAACCTATCATAATACAGAGCATCTTCAAACAAAAAGGGGTCGCTACCCCTTCGTGCGGACCCCCGAGCCGGGCACTCAGGCTCCTTTGTTCTCGAGGGTCCCTTGCAGTTGCATCAGGGGAGAAAGTAATTAGGAAGGTTTGGCCGTTAAGATTGTATCTGAGCTCCCGTGGCGAAAGATATGGGGATGTAAAGAGCAATTTTCGACGTTTATGCTATTTTCATTATCGTATTGTCTGATTATGTCATATTTTGTGTTTAGTAAGTAATATATCGATTGTCGGATTAGGTACTACGTAGGTATAGCTAAATACTCAGATAAATGTGCTAAAGAGGCAGCAGAAATAACTAATTGAGTGTCATTTTGCTTATTTTGGATATTGCTAAAGCGTGGATTTAATCTGATAATACCTATTCGTATTAATTTATTAGCAAACAAAAGGGATGACGTTAGTTGGTACTTGGTATACATTTAAATCTAATTATGTCCACAGAAGTTCTCAAGTTGTGCGCTTTGCCACTAAAGCTACTCTCAAGAATAGCCCTTACCAAAAGGAATCTGCCATAAGATCTCTCTTAAACCTCAAAAAGCTTACATTTTTAGGTGTTTCCTTGCCGCTGCGGGCGGCAGCTGCGAGCGCACGTGCGCGTTGCCACGGTGGCCTGCGCGGGCGCAAAGATCCGTGTCCGGGGGGCAACATTAGCATAGTAAAAGCTGCGAATATTACAATACCAATAAAATAATAAAGTAATAATATATGGTCCCCATTAGCTGTAAGTATTGACATGTAAAATATTTTCTTATATTTTCTCAATAAAATATTGATTATATTTTCTCAATAAAATATTGATGGTTGAATGAGCGAAATTGATGTTCTCCTTCCATCATTTTAGTATTTTGTGCAATTAAGCTTATGAGTAAAATATTTCTATAAAGCTTTATTTATTCTCATGGGAATCTGAATAAGTGATAACTTAGAATCTTGTGCGACTTCCAATCCGATGCTTAGGTACCTACTTAAACATTATAAATAAGTAAAACTAACTCAGTCAAATATACTTCATGATTAAGTTCAAGTTCAAGTTCAATTCGTTTAATACGGTTGATTTCCAATAATTTACGCAAAAACTGTTTTTCATATTACACCATAATTGTATCTTTTCGGAATACAATAGAAAATAATTAAAACTAGAATTCCAACAAAGTATTTATCAATTTTTTCGCTAATATATACACAGTTTAAGCTTTTTGAAAACAAATCAATGCAAATGATATTTAATTACTAATGGTCCCTTACGTCTTACGTAATTTTTTTATGGTATCCATATTTATTGTATATTTGTATAATGCTATGTCCAATACGATGCAATGTTAATAACAGCCAGCTCCATCATTGAGCCGAGTTATTAATACATTGACCGTTTAAATTCAAAATGTACAAGTTTAAAACTGAGTCCAAGGGTGCCACCCCGTCGTAAATGAGTGTTATTTCGAACCTTTACGACCGTCGCTAATTCCCGAGATGTGGGTCGAAGCCAAATGATGTAAGGACCAAATGTTGTAAGTGACATGTAATTATACATCATAATACTAATAGCAAATCGATATTATTGGGCTTTAGACACGATGAATTTGTTGAATTTTAATGCAGGTAGACTGATAACTAGGTCGCGTATTTGATTGTTTGTTAAGTGGTTTACAAGGAACACGATAAACATCAATATTGACAGTTTGCTTACAAGGAGTATGAAGATTCAAGGCTTTTTACTTATAAACCTACTTTTCGCACATATATCGTAATGTACTATTAAGGAGCTAATTGTGACGTATACGAGGTAATAATAATGGCCCTTACGTCATTTTACAGTCTTGGGGATCTATGTGGCCAGTTATATTGGTTATTGTTTCGTTCCGCCAGCAGCTGCCGGACAGAGGTTTACTTCACCACATGTCGGGCATAAAACTTAATAAATAACTAAGTACACACACATACGTTCTACATGTTCATACTGACACTTACTTTATTTAGTAGGTAGGTAAATGTAGGTATTCATATGTTTTTTGTGTCAGGTTCAATTTTATTCAGTTATTTTGTAGTTTACACACAATAGGTATATTAAACTTGTCTGTTTATTAGGTTTAGCTATCATGTTGTACATTTACATATACCTACCTATGAACACAAACTCAAACGCAAACAAACCCTACCTGACTTATTATCCGTTAATGAAATGTAAAAACAAAATACATACCAAACTTATAAATCTTATAATTCATTTTTTTATATTGTTCAGTGGGTAAAAAACGTACTATATCACGTATAATATAATCAAAGTTATATTTCTTAGCTTGATGCTTTGCTGTTTTTGATGCCTTCATCAAAAACAGCAAAGAAACTTACCTATTGTTACAATTACAAACTTACTAGAATTATTTGACAATACTTCATATAATTTATATCCTGCGCGATAGGCTGTAACTATCCGAGGTGTCATAAAAACGCTAGAAATGCGAAAGCGAATTCCTTATTAGCTCTGAACTTTACCGTACCAATTAAACTCAGGCTAAACGCGAACGCATATCAATAAACAAAAGACTGCACGAGTGCACGGCTTGCACCGACGCACACACGCGCACTTACACCCTACACAATGACGTAAGTGCTTCTATGATGCAGTGGACATACGGCCTGTCGGACGCGGCGCGCCCCTCCAGTCGGGTCGCAACTTGCAGGCTGTTGTAGTATCCGGCATTCGGCCGCCGACCCCCGCGCCGGGCGAACGTGACGCGTTGTGAAGTGCAGTGTTCATGGACAGCCAACATGGTGCGTTCTCTGTCTCAGTGGACGAAGACCCTCAGCTTCCCAGCGAGGTTGTCTCCCAACCGCACCTCCAAGGAGAGTGTGGTCAACGTGCAGCCGGGCTCCCCCGGAGTGTCCCCGACTCCGAGCGCCTCCTCGCTCCCCCAAGGATCCGATAAAACAGTTTCCCCTATCCCCATCACGGAGATCAGCCAAATCGTAAGTGATTACTATACCTACCGTTCACCCTCCTAGAATTTTCATTAAGGTTGTGATGCGATGCGTTTTGCATCTAAATAGGCACGTTGCACGCTGGCGCATTTGATGACTTAAAACTTTTTTGTTTATTGTTTTTATGACATAAATTTTAATTTAATTAATGGAGTTAAGTATAATTTAGCCCACCCTTATATTATTTACAAAAATATGTTTGAGGGTTTAATTAAATCATACAGAAAATAGTCGAAATGAACCATATGCGATGAAAAGTTTTAAAATTACTTGCACAGGTATTTTTTTGAGCAATAATTGCTCAACGATATGCGAAAAATGTATTAATACGGCTCTTACACCATAATCGATTAATATTGCCAAAAATGTCCTTTACGTCATTCAAACAAGGCTTTAGTATCAAGTTCACTTATCAATGTATTTTAGAACGTGCCAAAATTCCATCGACGTGTTTTGCTATCCTTCACCTTCATTTGTAATGTGATGATGATGCCCAGGCTCATTAACTCTTCACATGGCGACATCACATTGTGCATTACTGGACTAATGCAATTGTTTACGTCAAGGTATTCTGACGTTGCAAAAAGACTCATCATTAGGATCCGAATTCAATTAAAATCTTCCTTTTGTTATTGTTGACACAATTCTATTTCGTCAAAAAAACTTCAATGGAACTTTGAAGTCTTGGCACATAGCAACCGTCTAATAAACAAGTTATTTATTTATACATCCTTTAAGGTTGTGGCACAGTTAGATCCACATCCCGAAAAGGTTTGCTACGTGTCTCAAATCCGAATATGCATTCCATATTTGCGAAGCAATCCATAAAGGAAGTAAATCGGGAACAGGTCCGACTAAATCTATTCATGCGTTATAGAATGCTGTGTCTGTTCAATGCTACGCTTGATGTACCTTGTCAAACAGGCGTTGGATAACGTGTTGGTGTTAAGTAACGATGGTGATGGAGTGTCGTGGTGTGCGGGGGCCGGTGTAACCGTTATGCCCCCCTTGCAGTTACCTTGGCAAGGCCGCTGAGATGTGAGTTTTTGCAAGCACATGACTTTCACCGCTGGAGACACCTTTCTAAATGTTTCAGGCCTTTTGCTGGGATATGAAAATCTGTACATACCTGGTTAGAAAGCTCTTACTCTAAAGAAATAACCTACCTGCAACCATTAAGTTAAAAGGTTAGGTAAGTACTTCAAAGTCCAGTTGTGCCTACACCGATACATATTGATGTTCTTTACGTCAATTTGAGTGGACCAGTTACACTTACTAAAATATGAATTACAAGACAAGTAGAAAAAGGGTTTAGTCGCTAGAAGGTAGCAGGATGCCGTTTTATCGCTACTACACAAAATGTATATACTCATACAGATAGTAATGATACTTATCTAGCTGCTTTTATGTTGACATAGTAACAAAAATGATTATAAAACTTTATTTTGATTGACCAGAGTATCCGAGGATGTACTTCTTGATTAGATAGTCATCTAGTGCACACGTACCTAAATACCAATGGTAATCACTATGGTTTTACGCAATTTTAAATGTAGAATAAAACAATGAACGTAACTTTCATTGTACAACAGATAACTCCTTTGTGGCCATTGAATCACTAATTACGAAGATTTTAGATAACAACATAATTCACTTTCCCTTGTCTAAACACTATACGTTGTGTTGTAGTTTCCACAATAAAATACTGATCAAAGTGTTAACGTTCACTTAAAGTTTTGCAAAAAAAAGTAATTATTTTAACGATAATTATGTTGTAAACTTTTAATCGATTGACTTTAATGACGATTATGAATTTCTAACCCCAACCTACCCCCAATATAAAAACATTGTTTATACTATTATACTTTCGTTTATTATATACTTACTCAATTAAAGAAAATATAATGTTTACAAAAAAAATACCATGTCATCCTCCAAACAAGAAACTCAGCCAGTGAATGGTGAATAAACCGACCGGGAACTTAACCTAATTTATTGAAGTCTAAATCATCCCCTCTTATATTGCCGAAATACATATCTAGAATTTGTATTAAGTCTAGAAATCTCAGTAAATATCTCAAACCAAGTACCTAAAGTAAAACCTTAAGATATCATCAAAGTAATAAAGTTTTTAAGTGCTTCAAAAGTAATTTGGTCCCTTACGACTTTTCGCATGAAGTCGTTTAATGAGTTTAAAAAGTTGTCACTCGCTTTTGAGCTGATATATTGAGATTGGTTTTGAGCGGTTATTTTTACAAAAATACTAAGTATTAACAATCATCCAGGGCACTACAATAACTTGTCAAGCCTCGTGACAGTAAATGACACCGTAAATAAGAGCTATAAAACTGAAGCCGTAAAAGAAAGCCATCAATAATCCGCCATTCCGGATTTATAGCACGCCGGTGCTACAACGAATTAAAAAAGTTAAATTTAAAAAGTTGTTTAACGTTTCAGTTATTGACGATAAAGTTGTAAAGGTCGCTGTGCAAGTACACTGAACTTGACTCGAATGCCAGCGTTAAAATTCTTCTTATTCTATTATCTACTTAATAACAATAATGCTTGGAATGCTTGGATCCTAATTATAATTCGTACCTAAATAAATTATTTACTAATGACATAATAATTTCAGTTAAGTTAAGCTGCTATATTTATACATATCAGTTATTTGTCAATGTTTCATCAACAAACAAACTAAGACTGCTAGTAGCACAAATCGTAAAGGATACTAAAAGTTAATTCTTTATACCAATCGGTCTACCGCATTAATGAAATGTAATATTTTGAAGCTGACCTTTAACTTTAACTAATATCGTTGATCATCACAGCAAATTGTCGGCTGTCAATTTCGAACGAACTTTTATGGCAGTAACGCCTTACACATTACTGAAGGAAAGTACCTTTTGTTTAAAAATTACACATTTTATTAAAGCACTAGTTTGTTACGCAAAGCTTCATAAGCAGATGTTCGGTGCACGGTGTGTCCATAACCTGGCGAATTCCTTTATCGTGGAATGCGTTTGATTGCCATAATGCTGCCGTTAAACCTCCGGCTGGGAAAGGCAAAGTTCTTCGATATTATGTACATTCACTGACGTTCTGCGACATTGTACACGGCTTTCACAAGTGTTAGGGTTATTCATATAATATAATTGTCAATATTACAACGAGACACCATAGGTACGAATATTATAAAGGCGAAAGCGTGTCTGTCTGTCTGTCTGACTCTAACCTCTTCACGCTTAATAAAGCCGCTGAACCGATTTAGTTGAAATTAGGTATAGAGTTTGAGTCCCGGGGAAGGACATAGGATAGTTTTTATGTCGGAAATCATCCCTGAAGAGAGTGCAAAGGGGGGTGGAATTGAAAGAGTTAATGAATTGCCTAATAATTGAAGTAAGCAATGCGCGAATTGAATGATTGCTATTAGCATTATTCAGGCGCAATACCTACTTTAAGCTGCTGTCACTAATTCCACGCAGATGAAGTCGCGGGCAAAAGCTAGTAAAACAATAATAAAAAATAAGGATCAATTTTATTGATCGCGGCTATGTCTGCGTATGATGATGATGTCCATAATAAAAACTACCTATCCTAAGATATGCTAAGCACAAATTCCAAACTACGTAATGCTCGTTCAAATCCGTTCGTAAATACAGATTTCCATTTGTGTTTGATTCATAAGTTTCATAATCTAGTGTGTCAAAGCCCTTTAAATATTTTTTACAACAGGCAACACTCTAAACGACATGTCAAATCTTCAATACGTTATGAGTAAAGCACGCGTCGTTAATGGACATCCCGGCACTTTCTTTAATCGGTCAAATGGCTACGCCGTGATTCACATTATGCCAACTAGATTTGACTTTCACGAACTTGTTAAATATGGTTTTAATTTTTTAATGGACCTTAGCCTCTGCTAACAGAAACATAAGTTTCGTTTTAAAGCTTTGACATATTCTTTTTGTTTGATAATACTTTAATGCGAGAACTTTTTTCTTATAGGTAGCACCATTAAAGCAATTTACACGACTATGTAGATAACCTCTTATCGAGTTACACAGGTTACACTGGAAAGGAAACGATTCGGGTCACTAATACGTGCTACTAAATGAAATAATAAAAGCATACACACACGTACACTGTCTTTACAAAATACGTAAATGTTATACGTTTAATGGCAGAATAAAATCGAGAACAAAATCATAAACCATTCCACACATCCACATACTTTTTACGATTCGCTGTAAAACACATTCTATTTCCGACATGGCAACACTTTTTAACGCTAAGACAGAAAGTGCAGCGGCCATATTTATTAGGTATTTTATTCAGTCGGCAAAACATCTGCGTGTCAAATTCCATAGTGCCATGTGCAAGCGGTGGGAGCGCAGAGCGCACACATGACTTGAAATATAAAGTTATGTAGATTCGAAAATGGAACGTCGTGCTTTGTTGGTTTTGGGTTGGCTTGTCTATGCTTTTAACCGTCTTTTGTGTAGATTTTAAAGTTTGATAAATGATTTAAGGATGCAATTTAATAAGTATTCATTGAAGTTTATTTAATACTATAGTTAACTATAATCCATTGTAACATATCCGAAGTCATAAACATAGAATAAGAGTGAATTTGAGCCAATGTTTTTATTCATAGATATATTATGTACCAAGTAAAAAACTTAGTTATTTCAGACAACTTGTAGGTCAGCTCATGTAACAATGCTCTTAAATCTTACAAACTAATGTAAATTATGATATAATTAACGTATAATCATCTGCCCGTAACGGACTACTGTACGCGTTTCATAAATAAGGTATCTCATACATCTTTATGCTCCTTTTCTTCGCTTACGCCATATGTACTCCCATTATTAGTTGCTATACATTTCTTTTAAAAGAATGATTAAGTACCAGTAAAGAACCTCGATTAAGACAAAAACTTGAGCTAACCTTCCATATATGTAATTACCCCCGTACAATATGAAGCAGTGAACCATAGACGAGGAAGGGTGTTTTTTGTGCCGTCAGCTGTTCCTCAGTGTTGCGGAACCCGACACCCACTCTTACAAAGGGCATAAATAATAAAGATTTTGAACGCCTTTTTTTGCGGGTGGCAACAATCTTATGCTTTATTCTTGTGATGCGTATGTTCTTTAGATGGAGTACGAGTAGGTAGAGATATATTTATGTAGTAGTTATTTGTTATTTGAAACTTTTATGTACTTAATACCTAAGTTAATCTGGAGAATAACAATATTAATCCCGTAGTTTTTTTAGGTAGTTGCTTCAGTTTACTTATTTGATACCGTCGATATTTCAAAAACGAAATAATTAAGAAGGTACTTCCTACTTATTAAGTAGACAAACAAGCGAACAAAATATTTATATAAACGGTATTTTTATTTAAGAATTTTCATTATAACAAAATATTTATTTAAGCCATAGGTATCTTAGTATTGTATAAAGTTATCAAATAAACCTTGCAAATAAATAATCGCACACATAATGCCTCTTCAAGATATCAAATATCATCGGCGAGTAACGGATGCGATATCCGATATTCCTTATGTCAAGATATCTCCATGCCGGATATTAAAAAAAATAAAGGTTCCGGAATGTATACCTAAAAAAAGGATGTCAAACGGTTAGAACTGCCGGGAGTTGATAAGATTTAACAATACATCATCCGCAAAGGGTAATCAGGTAACTAGAAACTACACAAAAAACTTTTAAAAATATTATTTAGGTTTGTTGTTACATTACAAACCCAGCAGCTTACTATCATAAAGAATATTAATTAATGAAAGTACTTCAGCACACTTAATAACAATGCGGTGTATTAAACAAGACAATAAGTACACCCTACGACAGGCTAAGAGGCGTACTTGAAATAATTGTCCAGTGGCAACACTAAAATTTAAGTTCGAAATTCGAAATTCCAAAATGGCACCTGCCGGGAGCAGATGTTGGCATAATGAAAGGAAGGCCATGCTTAAATGTATAAAATTTGGGCGCACGCACCAAAGACCAGCTGACGGTGAAAAAAAAAGGAATTTAGTACCTGGTTCGAGAGGAATCAACAATGCTTGTCGATCAGCTGAGCAGATGGTTTCCGAATTAAAAACGTTTCTGATTTGTTACAAAAAATTATAGGTCGCGAAATGTGTGATGCACGCAGGACTGAGGAATATGCTTTGTGTCAAAATGGTTTAATCCTGAAATAGTTAGCAGTTGCAAAGTGAATGCATTATTATTATTATTAATTCTTTATTTCAGATAAATTTTATCCATACAATTGTTAGTTTGGCTTATGACTACGTTATTTACTTACTACTACTACATTAAATAACTATTTACTTATTATTAGGTCAACCCAAAATTTCAGGAAGGTACAATCCACCCTCTCTGTTATGACCTTAAGTATACTGTTGTGACTGCCCCGCACCCGACACAACAGAGACGCTATTCGTTTACGCCGGATGGCATAGAAGTCATCAGTTCGTTCCGCGGCGAACATCCCTGAAGCGCTGCAGTAACGGGGCAGTCCCAACAGCATCCTGAAGGCGTCGTTGTATTGGATTCGGAGGGCGTTGTATGCCTTTTGAGTATAGTTGACCCATAGACTGCTCGTGTAAAATACTTGACAGTACGCCTTGAAAAGGGTAATTTTGACTTGTTTCGAACAGCGAGCAAATCTACGGGCCAACATGTTACTCTTTTATAATTATATACTCTTGTATCATTGAAATATTATTGTTGAAATGTAATTTCAACCCGGAAGGCATCTGATCTTCAATAGGCTAAGTTGCTTTAAATATAACGTAAAAAACAATATTCTAAACAAAATCAAGAACATCCTTGTTTAGATTATAATTTTTATGGAGCCATATTAAGCGACTCAAAGGTACTTGAGGTTTATTTATAAAGGAACAAAAGCCCTTTCTAGTCGGAAGTCTGGTTCGTATCCCAACTGTTTATTATCCAAGTCCAAGGGAGCCTCCCCCCTCTTGTAACCTTTAAGTTGTAAACATACTTCAATGTCAATCTTGTTTTGTAAGAAGTTGGGTGATGTTTCCAGCGTGTCTTTACCTGGTGATTTGTTTACTGGTAGATACTCCCATACCTAAGTAAAATAAAGGCATACTTAAACCTACATGCAGTAAATATATGGGATGGATTTCTGATTGGAACCTAATATTATTTTTCGTTCAAATCAGATAGCATTATAAAAAAGAATTTCGAAACAATTTGGGTCGTTTTGAAGACTTTGTAACATGGTTCGTTGATTTAATATAACCCATTAAAGTTGATCCCTTCGGATGCCACTGTTATTTTGATAGGTTTTATGTTCAAAACCCTCAAACTAATAACGGGTCTGGGAAACCAAAAGCATTCCAAGCAAAAAAGTGAACAAAATTCAAATCACCTTTAAGTGGTCGAAACGTTACCTTTTTTCTTAAATTAATGGTCCCAATGCAAGTTTTTAAATTTATAACTTTTTAATCACTGGAAAGGATTGTAACGATCACATAATACATGACAGGGCATCATTTGAATTCGGATCAGTAACCGATGATAATTACGAAATTGATTTAATTATTGTATCGTTAGGTGTAATTGCTAGGCGTGTTAATGATTATAATAATCATAAGCCTTTATTGTTAATGGAGGCTGATTGGAGCGTGAAAGGGTACGTACTTGCGCAGATGTGATTATTCCGTGAGACGTCAATCTGTTTAAACTTGTCTATTTGATTGCTACGTAGAGTGTTCGAGCAGACATTATTAAGGTATCGAAGCTTTAGTAGTTAATAGGCTGTCAATAACCAATGGCTGAAGACTTATCCTATTAGTCGTCGGCTACTTAAGTTGAGCAGCTTAATTGGACATGACAATGCTTAAGTTGTTAGTCTTTTGTTGATTTATCGATCCCATGGGAACTTAATAATGAACATCCATTATAGAAACAGTTAACCTTTGAAATCACAAAAATGTGTTTGTTTCAGCTCAATATGTTGTCAATTTACACCATCAGTTGTTTTAATTCTTTCTTTTAAATATATTTTAACAAGTATTTCTTACTTGCTTGTCTTCTTCAATAATATTACGTGCTTTGAATTTAGTCCATAATGACTCACATCTACGTCTATGTTCTGACTCATTCGTTGTCTGTTCTTTTCACATCAAAGTTGTTTCAAAAATGTTATCAAGCTAAGTGCTAATCTAATTTAGGGCTATTAAATACTATCGTTTCATTAGATCTCTTCACTGTGACCGAGCACGGAAGCATCACTGTTAATTTATCTGATGGACCCACATTTTGTTGCATGACAAGAATACTTATTCCACGATTACATCTTTAAGGGATGAAGGGCCATTTAGGTAAATTAAAATTTTGATCGTGGAGTAGTGTAGGCGGTTGATATCTTAATTGTTGGTTAGGCTACATTAGGTGCATGATGATGATATTATCAAGTAAGATATGATCTGCCAATAACTTATCTCTCTGTGAAACCTAACATACTGGTCAATAACCATTGATGACTTCTTATAGGAATAAAGTGACCAATCAGATATACAGTGTATATTTGGAAAGAAACAAAGTTATTCCAAATGTCGAAAATAAAAACGATATAATTTGTAAATCCCTTTATTATTCGCCCGATTAGATAAACAGAAGTGAATATGGTCAAAAATTCATTAAGACCGCACGAAAACGGCGCGCGGCGGTCGAATATATTTGAGATGCGATCACAAATGATCCAAATATTTTTTTTATCGATCGAGATCTTGGCTCTTTTAACTGAGTTCCAATTATCCATATGGCCGCGACACTCAGTTGGCCGGATGTCGAGTAATATTTAAAAGTCGTACCGCATTACGCACTTCATTTCCGTCGTCCTTCGCCGCTCCTTCGGCAACGTCACAATCTAATTTAGACTTTTTAACAACATTAATAAAACACAAATTACTTCGTTTGTATTCTACAATGTTGCCAGTACCTATCCATTAGGGATCCTATAGTTTTTATTTAATCCGTGGGAGAATGCCTGATGCGTAACGAGCGTTTCAAATTGTCGAATTTTATCAATTCGAAGGCGAACGAAATTGTCGCGTTATTATTCTTTAAGTATGTTGAAACGTTTGAAATATGTCTCATTGTCAAGGTAATTTGGGCTGCGATTTAACGGTCAAGTAATCGAGTAATAAATATCTTCATTGTTTAGTTTTTTAGTTCTCAATGTCATGGCTCTTCTGTTTGGCTACGCTTGAGTTACCGAGAATTTCCATAAAAACAGACGTGGATAGGATTAAACAATGGTGTCATTCAAACATCAAACCACAAAGATATCTTCCGAGTGCTTGAAGCAAGAAAACTACTACGAGTATAAATAGTCAGTGACTATTTTCCTGGTTTGAAATTTTACTGCTCTTTTCAACTTGTGCACACATTACGCAAATACATATGTCATTAGTACTTAGTAGGTTTTAAGGTATATTCTATCGCAATGTACCGGTTTATTTACATTTACCAAGAGGGCTTTCAGTTAAACGGCTCAAACTTTATTTATTTCTCAGATTCTACGCCAGAGCATCTTTATCTTATTTGATCCTAAACTGATTACGATAATAACTTTATTTTCTATGGATTAATTATTATAATAAGTAAGTACTCAAGTTAGTAAGTTTTTACTAACGTTTGTTTAGCTACATGTCATGTGAAGTAACGTATAAACTTCATAGGTGTACAAATTAAACAAGAAAAACAGCACTTACCTATAAAAATATTTCGTTATTATAAATACCTATTTTACTCAAGAGGAAAAGACGACTCATACCTACCGTTCTTCTTAAAGATCTTAAGAAATATATCTTAAGCACAAATTTTCAAGATTTTTTAAAGTGACTTCATAAATAATAACATTATTAGGAGATATAGATCTTCTGGATAAAATCGATGGACATTAGTCATTACTGGTTTAGTCATCGTGTTGTTATGCGCACACGCACCTCGGTTTAATTTACTGACCCCGTACGGGACGCATTTGGAACGAATCAACCAGAAACATTATGCAAAAAGATTGATTCTGTTGAACTCGTTACATCGAATGTATTTTTTTTATTTATTGCGTAAGTAAGTACTGACGTTTAAAATACGATGATAACGGATAACGGTAATCTATAAACTCGGAAAAAAGTCTAAACATTTTAAGGTAACCGACCCAGTCTTGTAAATCTTTGCATCATAAGTCATAACAGAGGAGATTGTGCCAGTTGCAATTTATTAAGAAATAGATAAAATAATGATAATGAAATAGCTTGTAACTACTTGAACTTGAAACCAATCTTTGTGACTTTCCTGTTTGATAATGGTTTCAATAATTTTAAATTCTATATAACCTAAGTATCAAAGGGGTTGCTGTAATAATCCTTGCGATGACAATAAATTTATCAGCAGACACAGAAATGTACTTTATCAAACCCAACTCCCGCATTTATTTGATTACATCCGCCACTTTTTATGCCAAATCGCTGTCGCATTCGCATCGCCATTGTGTTCATTGACCGTAGACAACGCCCTTGACTACCAACATTAAAACAAAAACATTTAAATCTACCAACACAACAATTTAAATTCGCGAAACTGGCAACCCAGATTATTTTCCCACGAACCATACACGCGACTGTTTTGTTTTCAAACTTAACATATCCGTGCCTGAGGCGATTTAAAAAAGTAAAACGTCATGCTTTCGTTTGATAGTCGTTTGATTGCTGGTTGGCCCGTGGCAGTCTATCATTAGTGTTATTTGGTGTTATTAACCGTGTTCCACAGATGCGTAAGCACTTTTTGACGTGTGTAAGTACCGTGATTTATTATCACGCTCTAGACAAATTGCTCAGCGTCCATATGGCGTAGGTACTTCTGTTCAAATTAGACCCTTTTATTAGAGTGTTTTTTTCTTATAAATGCACCACACTACTTACACTGCAATACGTTCATTATGTGCTTAGTAGTGTCTGTCCGTACACTTGTTACGTTTAGTTTTTATTGTCTTCCATATAGGTACGACAGATCGACAACTCGTCCCACGTTCTTATTTAGAGCGTTCGATGTCATTCATAAGCTTATTTTTACGACTTAATCATGTCAATATAAATTATAAAGTTACATGATTTTTTAAGACTACGTTTAATTCAGTTGAATCGCTGACAAAGTAAATTTTTGCATACTTAGATTAAGTTGAGTAATCCCCGTTACAACAGGTAGGCGTTTCATTTTATTAGCATACCAAAGATCTTACCACATATATTTTACTAGTGTACCTAGCTTTTAGCGAACAAGATCATACAAAGAAAACTAATTTAAACCCACATTAGTTTGACGCAATCTCCTTTAAACGTGGCGTTAAGTCCGCAAGAAAGGGAAACGACGCATAGGAGCAAGAATTTAATGCTCTTTTTACCTGAACTGTTCTCATTTTTAACCAATCAAGTTAAATCAGTAGAACCAATATACCGGAGTCTCTACGTCCATAATAACTACCTGATTATAGAGAAATCTTGAAGTGGTTGGTCTGAGTCAACGTGGGTCGTTCGCCACAGCCTTTCTTGTTTACCAACATTAACACAGCGAGATTTTGCAAGCCTACTTTAAAAACCGGTTGCCTCTTCAAGTCTTCTCGGCAAAGCTTTAAGTCTTTCACTTTAAGAGCTAGACTATTTGTAGCTAACATAACGAAAGGACACTTCCTTACAACATATTAGTAGGTATAAAGTGTTTTAATGGTTTGGATAATGTGCGCGTTGCTCCGAGTTCTAACTTGTTGGGACACGTGTCTAAACAGGTTGAAGGCTTTCCTCTTATTGTATCAAATAGTGATCCCGTACCTACCTAATTGGCGATGCAGAACATTGTCTTCACTTTAGTTTTGCGAATCGCCTTGAACTTTTTGTCATCAATGATTGGAATCTTTCATTCAAATTCAAGTTCAAGTTCAAATCAAATGATGGTGTTAATACAAATTTTTTTTAAACACTCGGCACTCTCTGGTGCCAAGCGAGAGTCTGTAGGCTATGGACACCTGAAACTCCAAGGGTAGGTAGGTACTATATTATTTTGGGTAAAAGTTATGATTATGACTTTTTGCATTCTGCTTTAGAGATTAACAAACCGCACACACCTATCAGTCCGTCAACAAAACTGTAAATATTTTCTTTATTCAAACACGTTCCACTCGGCAAGCTGATTAGCGGCCTTATAAGGCCTTGCGTAGGCGCATGGGTGAGGCATAACCTCCCGTAAGCTCAGGTGGGTAAATTGGTCAATTCGCCACTCTTCCGACGGTCGGTGTCAGGTTGCAACGCGTTGTACGAATCTTTAAAAACGAAAAGTAACAACACATTTAATTCTAAATTCAAAGTTTATTCTGCAAGTTCCTCAAGGGTTGTTGCACAAGTCAATATTTTTCCAATAGTTACCGAGCAATGTGTAAAACGAGTTACGTGGAGTTCCTATATGAGCTTTTAGAGGTATGTAATATGTTCATATTATTCATATATCTATTTGGTTTGTGTGCAACTTCGTATCTTGTCATAGTGACAATACTGACAATCAAGTCATTAAAATGAAAGCCACTAGAAATAGGAATCATATCATAACATAATATGCCAAGGTACGAAATGACACAGCACAGACAATCGGAAGCAAAAGCATTGGTTTTAGTCCACATCTTTTCTCCACTGAATTACAAGCAATGCTATTGGTTGATCTCCGCACATCTCATCTCCGCATCACTAGAAGGGCAGCCTGAAATTCCTTGACCATACATTTTATTATACCAAGTGAAAGGTAATCAAATGCCTTGTTGTTGCGATTTCACTAATGGTGGGTGTTATAGTTAACTTGTAGCTTTCCTGGGACGGCTGGGATACTTACTACTTATTACCTATCGGGGGTCGGAAACGATGACGTAAGACATGTCAAATTATAAGGGAAATAGGTCACCCTGTCCGACCTCTGCTTATTATATGTCTTGAATTATGTTGGAACAAATAGGCTTACCATGTCTCTCTCAAATAAAGTTAGGGGTAAGTATATGACAATTGCTTTGACTTTACTACACAATGGTGTGTGGCAATTGCTTTGACTTTACAATGACTCGCCGATTCATATTAGTAAAAGTGGGTCAAAATCGTCGCAAATTTGTTTGCATATTTTACTTACATCGAGCCAAATCGGCACGAAAACCGGCTCGACGAGTTTTCTTTGTTTGATCTTGGTGTCAGTGTAATAAAAGTAATTCGACCTTTTTGCTTACTATAAAACTAATAAAACTTAGCAATAAACGTGATACGGCACTAAAACTGTAGAATTAACCTTCTTTTGTAAAATGCGTGTCATATGGCAGTATTTGCTAGAGTCCGTCTAAGCTAGATGTGTGGCAAAGTGTGGAAGTGCAACTATAAACATCATATTTTTAAACAAATTTGTCGTGTACGGTGACGCTGCCAGACTCTGTTATTGCAAAATCTGTGCGGAGTTAGTTTGTTCTGAATACCTATACAAAAATACCTACATGAAAAGGCTTCTGTGTACTTGTCTTATATTATATTACCATAACTATACTAAATTAGCATGTTCTAACATGATAAGATATTACAGGCCAATCGGCAGGTGTAGTGTATCCTACAAACAACTTAGGACTTTGGCATAACATCAATCTCTAAACGAACAACAATGTACCTTAACTCCATTCATCTATAGTCTAGTTTTACTTGTCTTCAAAATGTTATTAAGGTCTTTTAGTGCTCATTAGTCTAATTAGTCTAAAAGACACTTCACAGAAGCAGTCAGCTGAGCGTGAGAAAATTCTGCCATATTAAATCCAGAAAGACTCAAGTCAAGCATTTTGCCTATAAATGCGACAAATACATATGTATGCAGGAGACATCTTAATGACAACTACTTAGTTGATGCCAATTAAGTTTTACCCTTTTTGGGGCTTTTAAATCAGCAATTTGATGCACTTTATCCCACACCAATTACTGAAGCTAAAAAATACTTAATTAGAATTTTGTGATAAATATTAAATGACGTCTTTGGAAGAGATTAAAGTGTGACGCTGATGATGACATGGTATTAGCTATGTTATTGTCTTCAAACTGAGCTTATCTTTGTTTTTCTTAATAAAGAAAGCCATAATAAATACTTAAGTAGTGCTACTACAAGCCAAGCCAATGGTGATGATGGATAGGTATATTGATCTTTGTAATCTTATTTATTGAACGCTGACTGTGTAATGATGTATTAAAGAAATGTTACTGGAAGCAGAGTTTTATGTGCAAAAGCCCTTTTATTGAGCATTAAATCAATGGAGTATATAATATTAGTACCTATGTGGGAAATATAAAAACAGTTAGATTTTTTCCTGGCAAAAACGAGTGATTGACATAATGAAATATCGGCATGTCTGTTAAATCGCTTTTATACATATTATCTTATAGATCATATGTCTAAAAACACCAAGTGTAACTGTAGCCTTTCTAGCTAATAAAACAAGAATTTGTTTTATAAAATAACGTAATGTTGCTTAAATAGATTTAACTCAAGTTTTTATCGTAAACAGCAAACGTGAAGCTAGCTTTGCGTCTGATTATGGATTCTGGTCGTTACCTGGTCTCGGCAGGTTGTGACATGCCGGAGTTATGTGACCAACTTTTTAATCGGTTTTTAAAGTTAATACTTGATGATGTTAATGAATTGCTCATATGTTAAAATGATACTTAATTATAATAGTGTCTATGGCTTTATCTTATTTTTTAAGTTTTCAGTTTGACCAACATAAAGATATATTACCCTAACTTTTTAAAGCCCTGGAATTCAGTCAATCTGCCACAGGTACTTTTCCCAAGGAATTCTCGGCCCCGTGATTAGCCAACTTCCGTTCTCGATAGGCGTTTGCGCAAAGATATTAAACGTAAACCGGTGGCCGAAATGGGAACTAACTAACTGGCTATAGGAAAATGTAGGGGAGTGCAATACTAGCGCCACGACTGATGGTGACGTTGATGTAATCATTCAAATAGGAGGTTAATATTAGTAAAATTATGTTACAAGCAGGTTATGGCAATTTTTAAACTGTGTGCCCCACCAAAGCATTCACATCTATAATAAAAATGCAACACACACAAACCAAACCAAACTAAGAAAAAAAACCAAACTCGGTATTTTTGCTGTGTGTTGTGTCTATGTAGGTATACGATTATACCTACTTTAGATGTGTTCGTTAGGTAGGGTCCCTTTGTTTCCCATAAAGTTTTAAGTCATAATGTATTGTTTGTCATAAAACTGAAACCGTTAACTTTTCAGGATTTTCGTAAGGTTATTCTATAGATAGGTTACGTTAGGTTAGGTTTGTTTTATGGCAATCCTGAAAAGTTACGCGTTTCTGAGAAAAACCAATTATGACTAACGAAAATTCAGACAAACAATACATTATGACTTAAAACTATTTGGGAAACAATAGAGACCCGTTCGTAGGTGCTTTAAGAAGGGGCGCACTTTAAAAATGGGTCACATTTTATAAAGATTTAAAAAAATATTAATCGGGTCTTGCCACCTATTAGGCAGGCATTTTTGTCTCCTTCTTTATCTTATGTATAAGAGAGAGGGAAAACTGCTTATGTCTACGTCGGACGGTAGTCAGGATAGCATCTACGGGCTCACAGCAACAACGTTATGTAATGTAACCGATGAACTGTGAGATAAGAGTGTGAGAACTAGATGAAGCGACAACCAATGTACCTTACCTTCGTACTAGCTGTGTAGAATTGAAAAGTCGGAAAAAAATCTTGTTTATGTATTGTAAGATGATAGGACACCCTCTTATATTATCCTTAACAAAAATGTGTTCAGCAAATTTTTGACTTTAAGCAAGTTTTAGAGACAAACCAGCCTGTCCGTTACAGTAATTTAAAGAGGCTCAAATTGATTCAAATTCGATTTTATATTTAAAACTTAAATAGTTCAAATGTTCTTTTAAGAGCCACATTTGTTCAGATCTGCTTGATTATATGGGTGGAAATATAACCTCCTTTTTAAAATCGGTTAAAAAGAAGATGATTTCGAAAAAGAATTGAGAACGCTGCGTTTGCGCATCCGGCGATAAGATGGCGCCGTTTCCGGTGAGGCTACAATGTCCGGTCACTCACTTCTGGGTTGCACTTTGCACTGCAATTATGACTTATCAAACAAATGCATATGATTATTTAAATAAGCAATTTCTTTTAATTCCAGCAGAGTTTAGGTATTGTCTCTGACTCTGACTCCTCGCGTAGAGTCTGTGCGGAAAGAGAAGGGTCGCAGAATGTATTGGGCCCCATACATTCCACGGCTCTTTTCTTTCCGCACAGACTCTATTAAATCCAAGAAGAGTACATCTCATACGAGCCAATAATATTAAGACTGAAGCTGAAACTGTCAAGTGTCAGTGTAGTCATAGACACGATAGACGCTGGCGCCATCTTTTGCCAATTGACCAGCAACTGAAAGCCGTGCGAAAACTTTTTGTAGTCGCTCAAGCTAACTGACCGTCAACCTAGTATTAACCCAAAAACAAAACAAATGACAAACAACGCTTGAAATTGCGCAGACGGCGGCAGCTAGTAGAACAAGTGAATGTTGCGAATGATTCATTGACCGTGAATCACTTGACTCATTGATAAAAGCTTGGACACTACATTGTTGCTAGCTTCATTCAACAGTGTAAATATGTCGCTGTATTGTTTTTGTTATTTGATAAATAAATAGGTAGATAGGTTAGGTACTTTATTGATATTTTAATTTCTAATGACACTTATTACCTACTGAATGATTTTAATAATGAGCTTGATTTGAAAATCGTGTTCTTTTAGTGTCATGACGGATGTACAAAACATAGTAAATTACAATTTTAAAATTGTAACTAATATTCTTTGGCTTTATGAACATGTATCATTAGCTTTTATTTATAAAACTATTAGATTATTAATTGATTGATTGATAGAAATTGGAAATTTAGAACTCGCTATAACTTTAAAATAAGTCATCCAGTAATCATTGTCATTATTATAACTTCCAGTAGCTTGAGTAGTTCGTAGCTAGGCAAGCAATAGGTAGGTATGTACATTCATATTTTCTTTGTATACAGTACCATGTACCATCTAACAATAAGATGTCTAGAAACGTGTTATTGTTTGCACTGAAGCTCAAAATGTCTTGAGCTATAGTCCAAGGTGACCTGAATTTCACCAGGCGAGGCGTCTGAATTAGCGAGTAAGCACTACTTTTGACGCCAGTCCTAAACATGATATTGCGAGGACACCATTGTTTCTTGTAGATTTAGCAAAAGTAATCAATGAACTAGGAAAGACGCTAATTTGATTGGCTGACAAAGTTTTATTGAAAGGAAACCGCCAACATCGGAAAAATGATATCTCAGATATCTAAACAATCTTTGATTTAATTTTTCGCGGTAGGATGTTTTATTTAAATAATGACTTTTTAAAACCAATTATTTTACTTAGGGGTCATCCATTAATTACGTCACACGAATTTCTAGGTTTTTTGACCCCTCCCCCCCCCCCCTTGTCACATTTGGTCACATTTGGCAAACCCCTCCCCCCTAGTGTGACGTCACATTTTTTCTACGAAATCGCCAAATCGAATTAAGTAAGTACCTAAGTATTATTAATATTTTATCAAAATATTTTTGACGATATAAATATTAGTAATTTTATAACCCAAAACTGCTTAGGAAAGAAATATAAAGAATAAAAACGATTAATCGTTTTAAAAACTTGTTATTTAAATGTACAGCGAATAAAATAATTTAAAAAAAAAAATTCGGTTATTGATGAAGTTAAAGTGACGTCACAAAGTTTGTGTCTCCCCCCTCCCCCATGTCACAATATGTCACATTTTCTTGACCCCCTCCCTCCCCCTAAACGTGTGACGTAATTAATGGATGACCCCTTACGGCAATTAACCTACCTATATGTCTAAGTGGGTACCTATCTAAAAGACCAAGGCATAAAATTTACAAGAACACAGCCGTTTCTTTTAAAAAGAAATCTGATATTATTTATTTGCAAAATAAATCATTTAAATAGAATTTGAAATCCGCTTATTTAAAACGTGGACGGTGGCTAAACTTAACTTATAACATTTTGTGGGTGTGATTGAACATGAAAATAGATTGTGGATCCATCTACCTATTTATATTTCGAAATTTAACGATCAGTTACATATATATGTAACTTTACTAGCAGTTATAACTGTTATAAGTTAAATGTTTAAGTCTCTGCGTCGTTCATGTCTCGCCAAAGGCAAGCCGGTGGCAATTATTACCGTTTTACGTCCGAGTAATATTTACTGTACGTAACTGCCAACTGGTTACGTTGAGAGTTACTAATTAACTATGTAGCTTCCGTAACTCTTTAGCTGTAATGAAGTAGCGACAGTAATCTTTATAAGATACTATAAAATTACGAGTTTAAAACAACATTTAAGTAACATTTTATTTAGTTCTTCTTTGAAGTAACTTCGAAAACGGGATAATTTTGTAAAATTCCAATATCTACTAAACTAGAAGCACTTCCTAGTTTCTACTGTAGCAACTGCAGTGCAGTAAGTTTAACGTAGGTAAGTATGAAGATGAAGTACTTCTGGTTAAAGATGCACATTATTAATTTATAGGTAATAGCAAGACTATAATCATTTTACATTGCAGACAAGTTAAGCTTTATAAACGAGGAGATGAAAGTTTAACAATTTAAAAACACCTCTGAAAAATCCATATTATTAACACCTCCCCATATTTTCAGTAGCTTACTTAGACTCGACCAGCGTAAGCGTGATCTATGTGCTCAATCATATTTAGTTGTGATCTTGGGTTCTTATTTATATTGGTTCCTTCTTCTTAAACAAGTTACGAATCTATATGGGTATATGTGTATCTGAATGCTGCCTTCTCTTTCTAATGCCCATGAGAGACAAGGACGATAAGTTCAAAAGTAATAAAGATGTCTATTTGCGTTTCGTCTACTTATAGAGTTTGATCGTAAACGGCAAGTTTTGGTTGGTAAGGTGGATTATAAATAGGTGCTGTGTTGGATAGTTGTTATGATTTTGAAGCTTGGTTTAACACTTGCTAGTTCGTCTTCAAAATAAATGGAAAGTAATAGACATTAGCGGTCAAAACTATCTCAGCATATACAAAAGTCTTGTCGATACATTGCTGTTGGATCTCAGTATTTCAGGCTTATACTTCCTCAGTCTCCTAAGGTGGTGGTAATAGTGCTCGACATTGTAATGCCCAATAGAAGACACCCTGCTGTCACCTCTATTGACAATAACTTAAGTTTCAAGATGACATGTACTGGGACCGCGTCGAGGCCGTCGAGCACCAGTACCACCACCTTATTGTTCTAAAAGTACCTCTAACTATGTTTTAAATATCTTGTCCTCGTAGACTTCTGTATCAATCAATCAAATGTTTATTGCAATATTGTGAGTAAGGTACCTACATTAAATGTATGTATTTATTTATTATTGAATAAATACATATATTCCAAAGTTTCAAGCCTGATTTTTCACTTTGATATAAAATTCGTCAAACGTTACCAAAAACAAAAAATTGGGCAAGTGCGAGTCGGACTCGCGCACGAAGGGTTCCGTACCATATAAAAAAAAAAACGAAAAAAAAGCAAAAAAAAAACGGTCACCCATCCAAGTACTGACCACTCCCGACGTTGCTTAACTTTGGTCAAAAATCACGTTTGTTGTATGGGAGCCCCATTTAAATCTTTATTTTATTCTGTTTTTAGTATTTGTTGTTATAGCGGCAACAGAAATACATCATCTGTGAAAATTTCAACTGTCTAGCTATCACGGTTCGTGAGATACAGCCTGGTGACAGACGGACGGACGGACGGACGGACGGACGGACAGCGAAGTCTTAGTAATAGGGTCCCGTTTTTACCCTTTGGGTACGGAACCCTAAAAAATACAAATAACCTAAACTTAAAAGTCCATGAGTTAGGTAGGTACCTACCGTATTTACTTGACAAAAGGATGAAAACAACGCAACTGACATTTCGAAGCCACTATCAGTCGATTAAAAAAGAAAAATAACTAGGTACCTACCTGGCAAATATCTACAATTC
Source organism: Cydia splendana (assembly GCF_910591565.1). NCBI lineage: Eukaryota > Metazoa > Arthropoda > Insecta > Lepidoptera > Tortricidae > Cydia > Cydia splendana. Next base: position 23,017,714 of record NC_085967.1, on the reverse strand, counting down.
TACATAGTTGTCATTTGAAAAATTAGCGTTTAATCCGTCAACAACTAACGACCATACACACTAAAGTAACACAGAACAAATTTGATCAAATCAAATCGCGATCTGTTGACCTTTGGGAGCCTCGAACCACTCGGCTGAATTGGATGATGGGCTAAAGGGTAATTGACACTGTGGTTCGAAAGGTCGCATCTGCCTTGCGGAAAGAGAAATGGCGTAAAAGACGTAGGTATATGCATATGTCATAGGGGTGTAGTTTTTGTTATTTAAATCGTTGTTTTAGTTGGAGACTTTAATTACCTATCATACTTTTCAATAAAGCATTTAAAAACTCCTCCGTCCGCTTTTTATAATTTGTTTTAAGTCTAACTACGTAAAATTTGCTTATTATGCATAGGTACTGACAAAAACGGGAATTGCTGAAGGTTTGTACACTCTTTGTAGAGTGCATGTTTAAAATGCGACTTTTTGCAATGTGATTATTGCAAACGGCCAACTTTAAGACTAGCGCGGCAGAATAAGTGGCAGTCATCTATGATGAAAATACACCAAAATATGTACCTATTGGGAATTTTAGTGCTGCACGTGACCTTACAGCTAAGTTTAATAACATGCCATGCCTACGCATACATAATACTCAGTACAAAATTAAATAATATTGACACAAAGTCGCATTTGCACATGCGACCTTTTTACTCTCAAAAGTTAGCGCGTCGCGTCGCCCGCGCAGATTGATCGATCGCCGGAAACCAGCGCTTGTGTCCGGAATGACGATCCATTTTAAATATTTAGCGAGTTACCGAGCAATTCAAGCTTTATTACGTGTCGAGGCTGCAAATTACGCTTTCGATCACTTTTATAAGGTTTTTGACACTGATGGGAACCTATAGGCACTTCCGCATCTAAATAGAAATTCACACATGGACCTTTCGAAACTGTGTTTATTTTATTAGGTTAAAAACAAATGAGTATCCCTGATTGTTAACACAGCTTATTCAACGAATACATAAATACATACCTTATAAGAAACCCAATATACTAGAATATTAGGCAAAATATTCGGTTAAATTAATAAATTAATATTTTCTGCACGCCCTTACTAAATTTATCCATTGTTTGAGATCTCAAGAGAATATCGATTTATACAAATGTCTGAATCACCCTTGGGTGTGCCTTTATTCTTATGGGAATCAGCGAGGGTGAAAAAATTGCGCCCCATTCAATTTGTGCGTTTTGAAGGGAAATATCGCCCCTAAAAGTTTTATAAGTGGTCGTAAAACAAGGGAAGTGCAAACTGCGATTTGATGTGATGGCGTTTGTTAATGGCATTTGCTTTTATCGTAATAATGCTGTAGGTAATAGTCGAGGCTGACGAAAAAGCTTTTAAAGTTCACCTTAACGCAAGTTAAATGCATAATTCATTTCTTTGAAGTTGATATGAAAGAATAGACCAAAAATTTGATGAAAACTTTATAATTGTAACGCGATTCTGATATTGTAGTTGGTGTTGTTTAGTAACTTTGTAAAGCTTCATTTACAGAGTAAAATACAATTACAGAATAAGATATTCATGTAAATATCTCAAAAACTATTTCAATCAAGACAAAAGCGTGTCTATTAAGTGAAGATTCTTCTACCATTGGCATGGCAGATATTGCGGAAATATTGACGCGAAGCAGCGACTAAAATAAACAGAACGCATCTCCGTTTGCAGATTTAAAAAACGATTATGGGAATAATAAAGGCGTAACTAAGAAGAAACGAATCATATTCAAGGATAAACAACGAAATGAAAACGATGCAGGCCCCTATTTCACCAACGTGACAGGTGCGACAATTCGACAAGTCTCATTGTTGCTGACGTCACAGGCATCCATGGGCTACGGTTATCGCTTACCATCGGGCGGGCCGTATTCCTGTTTGTCACCATCATTGTATTATTTAAAAAAAAATTATTATATCGGCAAAAAACAGCTATTTCTCTTGTGATGTATAAGGTGATAATGATGACAATTGTCACAGGATTTCAAAGAACTTTCGGTAATTCTTGACAGCAAATGAGTTCTGTGTCAGAATTTCGTGACAATTGTCGTATTTCTTGTGACAATTGTCATTAGCTTCGCAAAATAAGTACTTATTTACTGGCGATATAGTGGAGTTTTTTTTAATTAACATGTTGGTGGCAAACAACCACACCGCCCGTCTAATGGTAAGCGGTTACCGTAGCCTATAGAGGCCTGTGACGTCGGTAACAGTGATGTCGACAAATGCGACTTTGTCACGTTGGTGAAATAGGGCCCAGATCTTACTTTTTATGTAGGTACAAAGTAATCTGAAGTTTCTAAAATAGTCCCGTATTTCTACCGTCTCTCACGCATCAATCCAATCATTCGGAAGTTAAACTAAATCAAAGATGGCGGTTCGCGGTCGGCGCAGACGGCGCAAACGCATTGACAGCTACGCGATCAATCCATATTCGCAAAACATTCTCGGCGGCTGATAGTTTAGATTGGTCCCTGGATTAGTTTAAATCATATCTAGCTGTAGATCCGAGTTACGCTGGTCGGGTTGTAAAGTTGATAAGCAAGAATAACAGTATATCTAATACGTCGTCATAACACCACGGATCTAATACACAGCCTGTAGTTACTGTAACGTAATATTTTGTTACGGCGTTTGACGATTACTGGCATTGTGGACAGTAATTTGCTTTATTTTAGTTACAAGGCAAAAATGGCTAAGTACCTAAGTGGGATCTTCTCATAATATCACCGCTCAGTGCCAACGATTTTTATTTACAACAAATATGTCATTTTATCCTATTTCTGATATTGATAACAGTAATCTGACCGTTACTTTTTCAGCAGATAAATAACAATAGCATGAAATGAAGTTTTGTGTTGACCGCTAACCGTTATCAAAACGCACCACCAACTTCCCTTTAATAACATGAGTAACATGACGCATATTATTCCTAAAAGCATTGCAGATACGTCCTTATACCTCGTAAGCTCGCGTCAGATAAGGCCTATAAATCAAACACATTTACGCAACATATTATCTTCAAAGTTACCGATTCCAATAATCGATATTGTTAAATATATGACGAGTCGGAAGAAAGGTCGTCTCAGGCCGACAAAAGAACATTTCGAAACGCACTTGTGATTTAAGTAATTTGTTTGCTGTTCATCAGTTCCGACTTTACTTCGAAACGTATCTAGGAATCAAAGGTCACTTGATATACCTAAGTACATAAACAACATGGTAGGCACAATTAAAAAATAAACTATCCGAATGTCGATTTTTATGACTACAACTAATCAAAACTTACCTTTAAATCGGCGAAATATTAAAACTATACATATAATAAAGCTGAAGAGGGTGAAAAGTCTGTAGATGGAAGATATTTGAAAAAAAGTTGGCTGGGGATACTTAGAATCTATAACAGAACACATTCCAGCAGTTTTTAGAATTTTTGTCTGTTTGTCTGTTTATCTGTTTATCTGTTTGTCTGTTTATTTGAACGCGCATCACGTGAAAACGGCTGAACGGATTTTGATGAAATCTTTACTAATCTGTCGAGAAAATCCCCGGCCAGGTTATAGGCTATAAAAATTCAACCCCTAAAAGAGGGGGTAGCCACAACACTCGATTGACTTAAGTTTGCCCCTGAATCTTATGGCGCTACTTAGGAAAGAGGGGCAAACTTTTTTCAAATACGTGCTACCACTATACAGTACCGTGGTAAAATAACAGATGGCGCCACAGAGGAAGGATTTTGTCAAATTAACTCTATGTTTAGAAAAGGAGGTACGGATATCACCAAATTTAATTGAATAATTGTATTGATTTAATAATACAACAAAATTAAACGACAATAAATTAATTGCCACACATTGCACAGTGCCATCTTTTGGGGAACTGAGTAAACATTAAGTAGGTTTTTTTTCTTTATACCACATCGGTGGCAAACAAGCATACGGCCCGCCTGATGGTAAGCAGTCACCGTAGCCTATGGACGCCTGCAACTCCAGAGGTGTTACATGCGCGTTGCCGACCTTTTAAAAACCTGTACACTCCTTTTTTGAAGAACCCCATACTGTAGACCCTCGGGAAAACCTCGGAAGGGAGCTCATTCCACAGCCGGAGCGTCCGCGGGAGGAAATTCCTCTTAAATCGCACAGTACGCGACCATTTAGGTTCTAGGGTGTGAGGATGAACACCCTGCCGACGGCGAGCGGTGCGGTAGTAGGTAATCAAGAAAACTAAAAATGAGTTTACATAGTTACGTAGTGGTAAAATAAACACACATAATTATCAACACGAGTATAATTATATAATAATTTACAATTATTAATTTTCTCCGTCATGAATTATACCTAATCGTAATTATATCAAATCCATATTCATACGTATTAAGCACTTAATAATGGCCACAAAAATGGGTACTTTAAAAAAAAACATTGACCTCTGTCATTTGCAGTGTCGGATTAACCCTTTTAAACAAAATAAGCACTTGCTTAGGGCACCACGTCTAGGGGGCACCAAAACCGTAGGCAAACAAACGCGCAGGCTGCATCAGCATTGCAGTCGTCGTGGAGTAGGTACCTACATGAAACTTTTATACGTGTACAAGTACCCATCTAATAACGAAGGGTCGTAGGGATCAAGTAAGAGAGTGAGGGTACGTAAAGAACATCTCCAACGTAGGCTTTCGATTTGACCTTACGCGGAGGCCCTTAAAGTCATGGAAAAATAATCTTACTTGCAGGCCTGCGGCGAGCCGATTTTTTCGATATAGGTTGAAGATTTTATAGCGAATTTTGCTCTCTTGCACGCCTGATTTGCCG